>NC_048420.1:24163161-24167985 GCF_013103735.1 Etheostoma cragini | reverse complement strand
GCCTCGGTGAAGATCCAGGACTAGGTGGTGGTGCATCCAGCTGGGAGGAGTCCTTGGTGAAGATCCAGGACTAGGTGGTGGTGCATCCAGATGGGAGGAGGCCTTGGTGAAGATCCAGGACTAGGTGGTGTTGCATCCAGCTGGGAGGAGGCCTCGGGGAAGACCCAGGACTAGGTGGAGGGATTATATCTCCAACCTGGCCTGGGAACCCCTCGGGACCCCCGAGTCGGAGCTGGTTGTTGTGGCTCGGGAAAGGGAAGTTTGGGGTCCCCTACTGGAGCTGCTGCCCCCTAGACCTGATACCGGATAAGCGGCTGAGGATGGATGGATGGATGGAGGGATGGAGGGATGGTATTAGTACTTTTACTGCAGTAAAGGATCTGAATACTTCCATCGCTGCCTGGATTTTCCTCCTCCTGCATAATTAACTACATCACCGCGGGCCCCCCTGCCGGGGAAAACTGCCCTTTTTGAAACCGAAAGGTCCTTCGTTTGATTGTTTGATGTCCTCGAGCCTTGCGACACCGACCCTCCGCCCTGTTTATCCCCTCTAAGGTCTCTCTGGCTCCGAGCTCTCAGCGCAGAGCGTCGGCTAGCGGCCTGAACACGTCGCTCTGCATTCGGAGCGAGGTTTTCCTTCGCCTGCATGACAATTAAGCCCTAGTTGGGGGATTTGAAGGACACGTTTGGGTTTGGGGGGGTTGGGCAAAGAAACAAAGAGGAGAAAGGACGGGGACTTCACCTGTGCAAGATGGGGAAAGGAAGGAGAAAGATGGAGATATTGGAGTTGGTGGAGTTGAACGGTGTATAGCGGTTTATAAGGTGTGGTTGTCTGACGACTCTGCCGGCTGAGTGATCTTTCTCCGACTCGTCTCCGTCTTGCTTTCAGTTCAAAGTCATAAAATATTCACAGAGAACAAACAGCTATGGCTGTGTTTTCCAAATTAAACCTCTAATTAGAGCTGGGAGCCGAAACACAGAGAGAGAGAGAGAGAGAGAGAGAGAGAGAGAGAGAGAGAGAGAGAGAGAGAGAGAGATGTGAGGGTTAATGCCCGACGAAGGGACCAGTTGTCAGGTCTTAGTGGAAGACGTGAGGCGTGGACTGTTTTCCCCCGGAGAAAGAGAAGAAGAAAGGAAGGGGACTTGTCCAAACATGTCGCTCAAAATGAATCAGACACGTCACCCTGCAACTGAAGCCAGTTTCCTACATCTGCAGGACATATAACCCTCATGTTGTCCTCATGTTGTCCTCATGTTGTCCTCATGCTGCCCTCATGTTGTCCTCATGTTTTCCTCATGTTGTCCTCATGTTTTCCTCATGTTTTCCTCATGTTGTCCTCATGTTTTCCTCATGTTGTCCTCATGTTGTCCTCATGTTGTCTTCATGTAGTCCTCATGTTGCCCTCATGTTGTCCTCATGTTTTCCTCATGTTGTCCTCATGTTTTCCTCATGTTGTCCTCATGTTGTCCTCATGTTGTCTTCATGTAGTCCTCATGTTGTCCTCATGTTGTCCTCATGCTGCCCTCATGTGTTACTCATGTTGCCCTCATGTTGTCCTCATGTTGTCTTCATGTTGTCCCCATGTTGTCCTCATGTTGTCCTCATGTTGTCTTCATGTAGTCCTCATGTTGTCCCCATGTTGTCCTCATGTTGTCCTCATGTTGTCCTCATGTTGTCCCCATGTTGTCCTCATGTTGTCCTCATGTTGTCCTCATGTTGTCTTCATGTTGTCCTCATGTTGTCCTCATGTAGTCTTCATGTTGTCCCCATGTTGTCCCCATGTTGTCCTCATGTTGTCCTCATGTTGTCTTCATGTTGTCCCCATGTTGTCCCCATGTTGTCCCCATGTTGTCCTCATGTTGTCCTCATGTTTTCTTCATGTTGTCCTCATGTTGTCCTCATGTTGTCCTCATGTTGTCCTCATGTAGTCCTCATGTTGTCCTCATGTTGTCCCCATGTTGTCCCCATATTGTCCCCATGTTGTCCTCATGTTGTCCTATATCAGTGTTCTTTTTAATTCCCCAAAATAACATGATTGATTCCACCCAACGCTCTTTGCCAAGTACAAATCTCTACTTTCATTAATTTTGGGGCGTCTTATTCAATTTTATAGCATTGTAAAACAAATGGAAGTGTTTTTGAAATAGTATTGAGTAAAAGTTGACATATTCCAGTCTGTGATTATCATCAACATCCATTCCTTTAATTTTAGTCTCAATAATTCCTAATTTCTGCTTTTCTAACTCAAACATTAGGGATAATTTCCTATATTGACCATAAATTCCAGAAATAACTGTAAAACTAAAGTTAATAAGTTAATGTTGTGTAGTGTTGAAAACGTCAAAACAAAGTCACAAACATTGAAAAAAAGGAACAAAAATGTAAGAAAAAGTTAAAAAGTTTTAAAAGTTAAAAAGCATCAATAAAAGATTTTCAATTTTGACGGGAAGGCAACACAAGGGTTAAGACCTTCTTGGTGGATTTAAAGACATGTTTGCAGGGGCTTGGTCAAAGAAATAAAGAGGAGAAAGAAAGTGGACTTAATCTATAGAAGATGGGGAAAGGAAAAAGAAAGATGAAGAGATGGGTGGAGTTTAAAAGAGAATAAAATGATTAAGAAAGCATATTTTTTATACTTGAAAGTTGATATTTCTCAGGCTTCTAGTTCATACTGCTGCAGGCTGTATGGCTGCAAAGAAAAACAAAAGTGTGTGGCAGAGAGAGAGAGAGAGAGAATGAGAGAGAGAATGAGAGAGAGAGAGAGAGAGAGAGAGAGAGAGAGAGATGTAAAGGGTTAATGCTCTACGAGGTATGAATCGATGAGGGTGAGGTGAGAACCGGTTGCCTCCGGAAAGGAAGAAAGAAAATATAAAGAGGAGAAAGGAAGGAGACTTAAGATGAAGAAGATGAGGACAGGAAGAAGAAAGATGGAGCGATGGGTGGAGTTGAAGAGAGAGGGTAATGCCATGCGGCCGGTGGGTTCCCCGGAGGACGAACGGAGCGTCTGTCACGTTGCTCAGCAGCATGTTAATGAAGCACACCGTCCCAGTGGTCCAGGACCAAGAGGAGACCGGCTCTCCAGGTTTTCCCTCCTACAGCGTCTCACCACAGTGTTACAGCCGGCGATGGATGTGCGTTTGCATGTTAATACTGATGCAGATCATGTCTGGCTGCAGCTTCTGAGATTCGGTTTGTGGACAAAACAAGACGTTTGAGGACGTCATGCTGGGCTTTGGGACACACTGATCCACATTGTGAATCAGCATTTTCTGGCATTTTAGAGACCAAACAGCTAGAGGAGCTCCAGCAAATATCTAAACAGGACATCAAGCTGTCTGTGATCACACATCAACAGGAGCAAAATACACAAAACGACTAAACTGAAGGAAAAAGGCCGGGCAAACCCAACAGATCCTGGATTATATAACATGGTTTTTTCATGCACACACGCTTCAATTAAGATAAAAGTTGTGTTACATTTCCATCCATCCATCTTCATCCGATTTTCCGGTCCCGGGGGCAGCAGCTCCAGTCGGGGACCCCAAACTTCCCTTTCCCGAGCCACATCAGCCAGCTCCGACTGGGGGGTCCCGAGGCGTTCCCAGGCCGGGTTGGAGATATAATCTCTCCACCTAGTCCTGGGTCTTCCCCGAGGCCTCCTCCCAGCTAACGTCCCTCCACCTAGTCCTGGGTCTTCCCCAAGGCCTCCTCCCAGCTAACGTTCCTCCACCTAGTCCTGGGACTTCCCCCGAGGTCTCCTACCAGCTGGACGTCCCTCCACCTAGTCCTGGGTCTTCCCCAAGGCCTCCTCCCAGCTAACGTTCCTCCACCTAGTCCTGGGTCTTCCCCGAATCCTCCTCCCAGCTCGACCCTCTACCTAGTCCTGGGTCTTCCCCGAGGCCTCCTCCCAGCTGGACGTGCCTGGACCACCTCTCTAGGGACCCGTCCACCAGTCCTTTTGGGTCCTCTCATTAAATCTCATGCTGATCTGTTGTCCATAAGGAATACATCATGCATCGCACAGAGTCCGAAATAAGGCAGATTAGGGATTTGTCTCAACTGCCAAAGGTCCAGATTTGTCAAAGGGAATGTAAAACATCCCGTGGCCCGAGGCCATCACACGCTCACAGAAACATGCATACTGATGTCTTTCAGAACAAGTGAGGCTTTCAGAAGTGCATACATAACATTAGCATAACTAGTGTGTGGATGTGTTTGTGATTGTGTGCAAACAGAATCCTTCCTATCCTTTATTACTTCAGGGAGCTGCACTTCTGGAGGCGAGACAGTGAAGTTCTAGATCTGTCTCTACGGGCCATGTGGTCTCTTACATGTGTGCTCAGAAAAGTTAGTTTTTAATTATTACAGCAGCACGAAGAAAAGAATGTTTACAAGCATCTCTTTTTTTAAGATCAGAAGACGGCGAGAGATTGCTAATTTCCGTCAGCGTCCCAGAGTCAGAACGTCCAAATGCGGGCGAGGACGAGGCCTGGGTCCATTTAACACTACGTGCTCCGGTTTAAGCTCACAGGGCGGAAATAATAAAGGGTCTCTTAGTAGCAACCTGCACACTGCTCAGTGGGATTAGGAGATGTTGATGAAGTCAAAGAGCCCCCCCGCCCCCAAAAAATAATAAAACCAGACCAAAACCCACCGCTGGGTTAGCTCTACTTCCCCTTTGAGGAGCAAAGAGAGAATTTAAGATCTGTAGTCTGTGAATTGTTTTTGCATTTGAAAATGTTGATGTGACAATGCTGTAAAACTCCTGTCACATGCAGACATAACTAGTGGAAACATGGAAACCACTCCATAAATGCCTCTCT
>NC_048420.1:24160542-24163061 GCF_013103735.1 Etheostoma cragini | reverse complement strand
TTCCTACTCTCACTTCCTACTCTCACTTCCTACGCTAGCTTCCTACTCTCACTTCCTACTCTCACTTCCTACTCTCACTTCCTACACTTAGTTTCCATTGAAGATGTGTTTTTTTACAGATTTTTATCAGATTTATGTAAAAATGTACATTTACCAAACACCTGTATTCTGCATTCTTGAACACACTCGTTTCATAAAGAGGACAAAGCGAGACCGCTGAGCCGACCGGCGTCAGTCGTAAAGACGGCGTCCCTCTTAGAAAGGTTGTTGTTTCTATTCCTCTTTCTACTCCAGATGATCTTTATTTTCCACCCAGGCTGAAGAAGAACTCCCCTTCCAACACCACCGTGGACCCAGAGCCGCGGGGCCGGCCGTGTTAAACACTTATTATGTAAATTATAAATTTAACATCCAACGCATTATTATCTCAAGATTAAGTAGAAATATGATGAGTCAGCATAAAACACACAGTCCCCCATAGATGACACATGCCGGGCATTTTCCCTTCCTTTGACGCCTCTTTTTTCATCTTTATTGTCGTCTTCCTGGAGTTTTTTTTAGGTGAAATTTTTGTTGTTTTTGTCGCTTTATTTCCAAAGTTTTCTGCGCCTTGTCCAAAGTTTTTGTCCCTTTTTTCCTAAAATTTTCCTTTTTTCCTAAAATGTTTTTCCCACGTTTTTGTCACTTAACTCAATAACTGCAGACACATCCCGGGACTAGTCTTTCTATTGGCATTGCTAGTATTAGTACTAACACTTCTACTTTTTACACCACTACGATCATTAGTTACTGGGTACTTTCATCATTAGGATTCTCGCACACAAAACATGTAGTTTATAAATCTGATATTTTATTATAAAGTAATCATAGCAACAATAAAACGGCCTACAACGCACTTTAAAATACCTTTATTTGTCGCCATTTTGCTTCCGCGGTCTACCTTATAATCTTTGTGTATTGTTTGCCTGTAGTTCTTGTGTGTTTACTTGTTTGTGTGTTTTTGTGTTTTTTGCTGTTATTGAAGAAAATGCAACTGCTGTAATAACAGAATTTCCCCTTTATGGGATGAATAAAGTTTAATCTAATCTACGAGTCCAGCTGATGTCATCAAACACACAGCTGTTTGGGTCCTTTACAGGGAGGATTGGTCTTTATTTTTAATACTTTAACTACATTTTCCTGATGATACTTATACACCTTTACTAAAGTCTCAGTGCAGGACTTTAACTGGTAACAGAGTAATGTTACAGTGTAGTATTAGTACTGTTACTGAAGTAATAAAGGATAGGAATACGTCTTCCACGCTGCCAACACTTCTCTCTCCTTTCTTTATCTCTCTCTTTCCACAGAAAACAGGACGACTGCTCTTCATTTTCTCTCCTCCTCCTGCAGCATTTTCTCAGCTAATTATTTCCCAGCTGTGCAGACGTAGATCCTCATTTCTCTGTATTATGTTCTGAGAGAAGCGACACCCGGGAGCTCCCTGAGGAACCCCAGGGCCGCTGCCCGTTTACGTGCCGTCAACGGCGGCCATGTTGTAGCCGGAGGCCTGCGGGTGAGGAATAACGGCCATTACTGCCTTCCTACGGGCGGACGGCGGCTGTGTTAAAAGTCAATCTCACCGTGTGAGGTGGGGACTGAAAGGTGGACGTGTGCTATCGAACGGAGTTGTTTGGTGTGGTTTTGGTCGGGGTGTTGGAGTGTGTTATCGCTTTCAAACTAATGAGAAAATACAGAATTATTGTGGTCGGCGCTGAGCCCGCCGGCTGCAGGGACCAGACAAGGACTTCAGTACCTGCAGGGCTGGTTTTATGGAGGGGACATCAGTGCGGAGTCTTTTTTGACGGCTGAAGAAAGGAGCTGAATAAATACGAGTACATTTAACAAATATAGACGTCTCCTGAAGAGTTTAATAAAACCTCAGGGGGGGAAATGTGAAGACAGGCTTAACGTTTAAGTTAACAGTCTCAGTTCTGCACCTTTCTACTTTACAGGACAAAGTGTTTTCCTCTGGTTCATACATTCATACTCGGATGGCAAGGCGCAGGCCAGCGTAGTGCAGATCAACAACAGTTCATTTCCAGGATAATCGCTGCCGTTGTCTCTTCGGAAAACAACTAGTTAACAAGCCACGCGCTGTAAATGTCAAGCGTGGTAACAAATAAGTTGGTTATGTTTAATAACCAATTGAATTGATGAATGCCTTTGCACAGAAGAGCTGTTCCCCTGTGGTTCCTGCGTTACTTACATCAATTTAAATGCTCTGAAAGTGTTTTTTAATTCAACTCCGTGATGTTGACAGAGAAAGGGCGGAGTGATATTGTAAGTGATGTGGTTTGGGTGTGCTGTCAGGCTCATTTGAGCACATTGGGATCTACCTATTGTATAATTACAATATCAAATCATTTCTTCATCTATAACATCTCACCCAACACACACTGGCAGCTCCAAGATAACAGGCAGGTCAGATAACCCAGAGTCAGTAATGTAGCAGGAGCTGGGGGGGGGGGGGGGGGGGG
>NC_048420.1:24154219-24160442 GCF_013103735.1 Etheostoma cragini | reverse complement strand
CCCTAACCTTAACCATCAAACCTAAATGCCTAACCTTAACCCTCACCCTAACCCTAACCTTAACCTAACTCTAACCCTCCTCCTAAAACCAAGTCTTATTCCTCAAAAAGCCCTTTAACGTTAAGGGGACCAGCATTTTGTCCCCACAAAGTTGTCAGGACCCCATAAGTATACTGTATTCACAGTATTTGGTCCCCACAAATGTAGTTAAACAAAGCACACACACACACACACACACACACAAACACACACACACACAGGATAAAGGTCTCAGGTTGAAAGTGGAGCCGGTTGGAGCGCTGTGACCTCCTGTATGTTGACTCTTCTTCTCTCTTCTCTTGTTTGTGTAGTTTCTTTCCAGAGGGGAGGTTTGATTCTAAGGGGGGGGGGGGGGGGGGGGGGGGGGGGGGGGGGGGGGTTTGTACGATGAATGTGGTCCTGATTGCAGCTTTTCACGTCTTTGTGCATGTCTTGTGTGTTCTCTCTGTGCAGTACCGATCCCGACCCCGGCACCCACCAAGCCCCCCACCACCACGCCGCTACCCACAATCCCCCCTGCCAAGGAAGGTAGGAGCTCACTTCATCTTACAGCGTTGACTGTCTCCAGTCTCCGAGCTCGGCAGTTTCATCATGTCTCTAAGTATCTGCGGCGTGATGTCACACACACACACACACACACAGCCGAGTAGCGTCCTAGAAGGGACACTAACCCATGTTTTCATGGGAACAACAGCTAAAAGTATTGTTTATTTCAATTCTATTTTATTTATAAAAAACATTAAATGGATTAAAAAACACTCGCAGTGAATATGCCCTTTTTCAAAAAAAGTGCGACAAAAAAGTTCCTTCATTTTTTCTTGTTTTTCTCCAAAAGTGATTATTTTCACTTTTCAGTAAGTCCAGTTTATTTTTTTTATTTATTTATTTGGGTTTATTTAAATCCCAAAGCGGCGTGTTACTTCAAGTAGAGTCCAGTTTATTTCATCCTTAAAAAGGGAAATTACAGCGCTCATACCCGCCGTAATACTCCTAAAAACTACACATAAATACAAGACAATATACATAAATACACTACAATACTATACATAAATACAAGACAATATACATAAATACACTACAATACTATACATAAATACAAGACAATATACATAAATACAGTACAATACTATACATAAATACAAGACAATATACATAAATACACTACAACAAATACACTATACAGTGCAATACTATACATAAATACACTACAACAAATACACAAATACAGTACAATACTATACATAAATACACTACAACAAATACACAATACAGTACAATACTATACATAAATACACTACAACAAATACACAATACAGTACAATACTATAAAATGTACTTTAAAGTGCTTGTTGTGCTGTCTGATAGTCTGAGGTATAAAAGAAAGCATTCTCTTAGTTAGTACTTAAAGTGAAGAGTTAGAGGTGTGTGTGTGTGTGTGTGTGTGTGTGTGTGTGTGTGTGTGTGTGTGTGGACGAAGCTTAAGCCAACACTGACACTTAGCACACAGAGTAAATAAGCTTGTGTGTTCTCCACACACACACTTAATTACAGTGTGTAAAAACAGATATCTATATATGTGTGTGTGTGTGTGTGTGTGTGTGTGTGTGTGTGTGTGTGTGTGTGTGTGTGTGTGTGTGTGTGTGTGTGTGTAGAGCGGGGGGGGGATAATTTCCAGTTGAAAGGATCACACACACTCAGATTACATGTAATTACCGAGATGAATCTCCAGCAGACGGTGGTTTCAGATGTGAAGCGAGTGTCGGATCGGTGACGGCATCGCCACAAACACGAGATCCACATTCCTCACATGTCTGCCGCCCCCCCGCTCAACGTTTCGATAAAACACTGCGGCGCTGTCACGCTGCAGCGGAGCTGGAACACATCACACAGTAGACCGCAGACTCAAGCCCGCCTGCACATGATAGGGGGCAAAACCACGTTCAAGGGTGCTTCTGCTTCTTCTTCTCCTCCGGGAAAACACAACCACGTTGCATTGTGGTACACGGAATTAAAATGCATGTGTCAAGTGTTTCTTTGGGCTGTGAGGTGTCCACACCTGAAGGACCAGACTTCGGATTTTACTCAAAGTATATTTTATTTTGACCAGTTAATCAGGTACCAGGTCGGTACAGGTAAACACGATGCAGGGGTTTAAAGATTTACAGATTTTTACAGTTTTAACAGTCTATACTGCTAGTGGTAGCAGTATAGGTAAAAAACCTTTAAACACAAAAGAAATGAAAAACAATAATTAAACAGGTATTTAAACCAATTTGGATAAGGTAGTTAACTCATAAGTATTTTTAAATCAGGTAAAGTATTAACTAACAAATGAACCGTAGTAAACCTAGTTCCTACTTCCTTTACCTATACAAAAGGTATTTAGATTTGACACAGTGATAACCTTTTCACCCACAACGATAACCTAATCATTTAAACACCAAACATAAACAACCAAATAAGAGTCCATGTGAGCTTACCGATAGCCCGTCACAATCAGAGTCCCAGTTCCTCACAGTGTTCTCGGCGTCTGCCGTCTTCTTACCGTACGTTCACACCGCCATCCCCTTTGAGCGTCTAAAGTTACCGGAAGTCATTCATTTTCAGTGGAAGCCGGCTTCTCTCAGCTGCAAGGAGCGGCAAATCTGTCGGCGTCGAGTTTTGGGCGTTTTGAGCGTCAATCAGAAAGTTAAAATTGTTCAACTTCATGGTAATGAGCTATGACGCGGTTCAGCGGCAGGCAGCGGCTAACGCCAGCCGCCAATCGGAATATAGACGTCCTTCACGCTGACTGATTCCGGAGAAACATACGATGTAATCTTTCGTTCCTACCAAAACATTTGTTCCGAGGGAAATGGAGGAGAAGGTCATCATCGCCGTTGCTGGGTTTCCCATCATTTATGATATGACGTTGTTTGCGTGTAGGGACCAGTTAAAAAAACACGAGGCTTGGGTTAAAGTAGCCGAGATAGTCGGTGTGTCCTGGACGGTGTCGTGAACCCAAAATCTCCGAGCACGACGTCTTCTCTGCAAATACAGTACAGCAGCAGCACCAAACACAACTACTTCGCGAGGATCCATAATTGTCCAATGATGCACATCGAGGACAAGCGTGAAATATTCACGTAAGCGGGAATGCAATTCAGTTGCTCACGACACAGATTTGACCAATTGCGCTGTACGAACGCCGCCACGTCAGAGCGGCCAAAGCGTCACAAAGCTTCCCCGTACTTTTTGGCAAGCGTCCTTGGCGGGGCGGCCGGAGCTTTTTTGCAGCTCAAGTCGGTGGCGGTGTGAAACGTACAGTTAGTCCAACGCACACCAGTCAAATGACTGATGGGCGTACTTGGAACACGTGGATTAAACCAGGCGCGAGCGTCTGATTGCCCGATTCAGTCCACCTGGTCGAACAGGACGCACGCAGGAGCCATCTGCAGGGCGGCGTGCAGGGGAGACAGCCACACCCCCGCCAGATCACCGAGACAGTATGGGACATCGTATGGACACTCAGATTAGCAGTGTATTGTGGGTATTTTACAGTGAATGAAATGAACTTCATAGTGCAGTATTTCCCCGATTCGGAACGGTTTTCATGGCAGCGAGTGTTTTCTCTTTTTCTCTGAAGACGTAGATACGATCCTAAGGCGTGTTATTAAGTGATATAAGATGAGTTTTAATCTTAAAATAACGTGCAGCATGATTGCAGACTCCCAGCAGCTGAAATTAACCAACCAAACATTAATCTAAACGAGCACTTCTCCCCCGGAGACCCTGATCAATGCACGCCGCAGGCTGGGCTTTTATTGTGAAAGAATATCAGTTCATCAGGTACAAGTGTGCAGTAAACAAAGAGCTGCTGACAGAATTAAAGCCGCGTGCAGATCCATCCGGCAGCAGCTGAAACCTGATTCTCTTAGTGGAGGAAAGTAGTTGGCCGATCGTTTGAAGGAGGCAACTTTACTGAGTTTCTACTCGCTGAGACCAAATCAGTCGCACGGTTTTTTACTCTTTTTATTCCTGAGTCGTCATCCGTCGAGGTTTGTTTGTCGGCACGGCGGTGAAACAGAAATGAAAGCAACGTTATAAAACGAGTGAAACAAAGACGAGAAAAAGGAAAGAGTGCTGAGAAATAAATACTTTATATTCTTATCCGCAGGCAAACAAAAGAAAGTTCACCAAATATAATCCAACCAGGAGAGACGTGATGCAGATATGTAAATGAGGTTTATTGTACAGCTCAATAAAATGTACAAAGTCTTCGGAGATTAGACTCCGTCGCTACATGAATATTTTGTGTATATATATATATTGTATGTATGGGGCTAGAGAAGGAGGTGGAGCCGGAGTAGAGGACTGGAGGTGAAGGGGGGGTGGAGGGTTGAACTTTGTCTGCAACGACAGCTGATAGCAAAGGGAGAAACTGATTTTTAAAAGCAGGGTTGTGACTCAGTGATTGGCCCTTGCACTGTGTGGATGATTCTGATTGGTTAAGCAGGAAGGGGAACACCTCCAACAGCTGATTAGGAGTTAGGTCTTCCTAAAAGGATTTACACTGAGATAAATAACAGCAACAACGTAAAATATATCATATATTTGCTTTTCTTGCTTTTTTCTTGCCAATATCAGATTGTTAAATCACCGAATATCCGTATCGGTGTCGGCCTGAAAGACAGGCTCCGATCTGGTTCTGATGCTGGACTCCTAATCTCCCTCCAGGAACACAAAGTAGAAGCTGATCCCTCTTCTTCTTCCTCTTCCTCTTCCTCTTCCTTTCAGTGTGTAAAGCAGCCAAAGCCGACCTGGTCTTCCTGGTCGACGGCTCCTGGAGTATCGGGGACGACAATTTCCTGAAGATCATCCGCTTCCTGTACAGCACCAGCGGAGCTCTGGACCGGATCGGCCCAGCCGGCACACAGGTACCCCAGACCCACTTAATCTCCAGTCTAAGTCTGTTATTCACACAGGTACCCCAGACCCACTTAATCTCCAGTCTAAGTCTGTTATTCACACAAGTACCCCAGACCCACTTAATCTCCAGTCTAAATATGTTATTCACACAGGTACCCCAGACCCACTTAATCTCCAGTCTAAATATAACACAAAATAACACACAAAATAACACAACAGTTTTATCTTGTTTTAAAATCATAGCTAACATATGCTATTTCTAATCGTTTTTAAATTTTTATTTTATTTCTGGAAATTAACTTGCGACCCCCCCCCCCCTCTCTCTGGCTCGCAACCCCCCTGTGGGTCCCGACCCCCACTTTGGGAATCACTGGTTTACATGACTAATGATTAATGAATTTTCCACTAATATTCCTCTGTATTTGACAAAGTTGTAAATATTTCCGGTGCGTCACAAAGCTCCTTAAGATACCAGCTAATCCTGCACAAATTGGTGCGTAAAACGTCTCCAAAATAAAGTATTTGAACCTCTGAATAAATGAGGGAAATACTTCAAAATATACCACAAAATATACACAACAACACAAAATATGTGTTGTTGTGTTGTGTGTGGTGTTAATGTGTTGTTGTGTTGTGTGTGGTGTTGTGTGTTCCTGTGTTGATGTGTTGTTGTGTGTTGTTGTGTTGTGTGTGGTGTTGTGTGTTCCTGTGTTGATGTGTTGTTGTGTGTTGTTGTGTTGTGTGTGGTGTTCCTGTGTTCCTGTGTTGTGTGTTCCTGTGTTGTGTTGATGTGTTGATGTGTTCCTGTGTTGTGTGTTGTTTTGTTGATGTGTTCCTGTGTTCCTGTGTTGTCTGTTGTTGTGTTGTGTGTGGTGTTGTGTGTTCCTGTGTTGTGTTGATGTGTTCCTGCGTTGTGTGTTGTTGTGTTGATGTGTTCCTGTGTTGTGTGTTGTTGTGTTGTTGTGTGTTGTGTGTGTTGTTCCTGCGTTCTGTGTTGTTGTGTTGATGTGTTCCTTTGTTGTGTGTTGTTGTGTTGTGAGTGGTGTTGATGTGTTGTGTGTTGTTGTGTTGTGTTTGGTTTTCCTGTGTTGATGTGTTGTGTGTTGTTGTGTTGTTGTGTTGTGCGACAGGTCGCCATCGCACAGTTCAGCGACGACGCCCGTACTGAGTTCAAGCTGAACTCGTACGCAGACAAGGAGCGTCTGCTCGACGCCATCAACAAGATCTCCTACAAGGGAGGAAACACCAAGACGGGTGAGTGCACAGCAGGGGGGGG
>NC_048420.1:24153239-24154209 GCF_013103735.1 Etheostoma cragini | reverse complement strand
CTGCCCAATGGGAGGAGAGGGCAGATTTGAGTCATGCATGCGCCACTTTGCGACAAGTAGCATATAAGATGCTAACAACAGACTTCTGTAACGTAAATACAGTAAAAATGGACCTACTTAACCAAGGTGGGTCACTGCCAGCTTAGCTACAAGTTAGCATCACACACAACAAAGGCTGTCAGTTGAATAGTGTTTTGAGCTAACATTAGCAATAATAGATAGCTAAAATGCTTTTGAAATGACTCCTAGCTTAGCTACAAGCTAGCAATCAAACACAACAAAGGCTGTAAGTTGGGATGGTGTTTTGAGTTAACGTTAGCAGCCAAACAATCATAGATAGATAAAATGTTTCCCAAATTATTCACATCTTCTGTTAGTGTTTGTAATGAGAAAAGTTTATTATTTCATATGACGTAAAAGGTGTTTTTTTAGGAATCATGTACATCTCAATAACAAATCTGTTAGAGAACGAGACCTCGTGAAATAAGCTTCAATCAGGGGAGGGGAGGGGAGGGGGGCGGAGCTCAGTTCGTAGGGCGTTGGGTTGGGAATTGGAGGGTTGTTGGTTCAAGTCCCCCATATGACCAAAGTATGGTGGTGGACTGGTAGCTGGGGAGATCCCAGCACACACACACACACACACACACACACACACATACATACTGACACACTCACACAGTCACACACAAACACTGACACACTCACTCACTCACACACAAACACTGACACACAGTCACACACACACTGACACACTCACTCACTCACTCACACTCACACACACACTCAGTCACTCACACACAAACTCTAACACACACACACACTGAAACAACTTTCTAACAACATCATCAATGCGTATTGACTGGCAGGGACACACACATACACTGACACACAGACACACTCAGTCACTCACACACACTGACACACAGACACACTCAGTCACTCACACACACTGACACAGACACACTCACTC
>NC_048420.1:24150712-24153139 GCF_013103735.1 Etheostoma cragini | reverse complement strand
GACGCTCTACAACGTCCCTGTTAGTGATGGCGTTACATAGTCTGTCCACCAGAGGACGCTCTACAACGTCCCTGTTGGCAGCACTGATTATCTTTGTGGTTGTTGTGTTTTTGTTATATTCAAATGAAAAAATACCAACTGAAACGTGAATGCTATTCTAGAGGAAGACCGACAGCTCTAAACTAATTGTTTTTTTAGGTTTTTTTGCTTGATTGAAATGATCGTCGATCGTTTTGAATGATTTGAACCTTCTGTCCAATCAGGTCGCGCCATCCAGCACGTGAAGGAGAACATCTTCACGGCCGAGGGGGGGATGAGGCGGGGGGTCCCCAACGTCCTCGTGGTCCTCACCGACGGCCGCTCGCAGGACGACGTCAACAAGGTCTCCAAGGAGATGCAGATGGAAGGTCAGAGCTGTGCAGGGTTCAAAGAGTCAACAATTAACTTTATTATTCCCCGCAAGCAGACAGTCAGCTGACATCTCCTCACAAGATAAAGACTGTAACACAACTTTAACACAACTGTCACACAACACTGTAACACAACACTGTACCCAGATGCACCGCGGCGTCCAATCAATATATTACAAAACCTTGACTTAACCCTGTTGTCCCCAGGTCAAACTGACCCGTTTCATAGTGTTTTAAATCAGAAATATGGATTTCTTTCAATCAAATTGCCCAAAAATAACACGGATGACTCGGGTAATTTTCATGATTACTTTCATTGAATTGTTTGGATGTTTTATTTAATCTTATAGCATTTTAATTAATTTTTGTAATGGTTTCCAAACAGTATGGGGACTAAACTTTGACATCTACCCGTCTGAGATCCACTCAACATCCTCTGATCTTAACTAGTAGTCAAAATAATTCATAATTTCTGCCTTTTTAACTAAAAACGTATGAGTAAATTGATATAAACTAGGTTTGTTGGCCTTGAATTCCAAGAATAATTAAAACCTGTTATTAAACCAGCTCAGGGTTTAATGAAAAAAAAAATAAGCCCCAAAAGCTGGAAAAATTGACAAATAAATCAACAAAAACATCGGAAAAGCACCAAAAAAAATGTCATTTTCATTTCTGACCTGGCAGGACAAGTTCATGGATAATGGGAAGACAACACGAGGGTTAAAAACTAATATCACGTGGCCGGGTTGGTTCATTGGTTGAGTGGGCGCACATGTCCTTCGAGGTTTAAGCCTCGACGCAGAGGTCCGGGGTTCAAATCCGACCTGTGAAGATTAACGGCATGTCTCCCCCATCCCCGTTCTCGCCTAGCTGTCTTATCAAAAATGAAAGGTGGAAAAGCCCCAAAAAATGATCTTTACAAAAGTGATATTACAAGATTTCATTTCAGACGTTTATTTGGTAAACGTATCTCAATTATTAGTTGTTGAACAGTGACACTAACAGACTTTTACTCCACCCTCGTGTTGTCCTCCCGGGTCAAATACAGACAAAGATTTGACATTTTCGTCTCTTTCTCAGACTTTTTTTTTAGTTTTCACCACCACCACCACCTTACTAGTTTTACTACTTTCTGGAATTCATGGTCAAAAACACTCATTTATATAGAATTATACCTAATATTAGAGTTTAAAAAAAAGCAGAAATTATGAATTATTTTGACTAATAGTGAAAATCAGAGGAATGAAAGTGATCAGTTGTATTTTAAAGAGCGTTGGAAGGAATCCAATCTATTGTTTATGTTAATTTGGTTAAAAAGAAACTCATATTTCAGATATAGACATTTATTGAAGGGTCAGATTTGACCCGGGACAACAGGAGGGATAAGTGACATTTTGCTTAAAGTTAGAGCATTTTCACTACTAATACCACAGAGTGGTATTAGTACTTTTACTAAAGTAAAGGATCTGAATACGTCTTCCTGTGCAGGGCTTTTTCTTAACTTTTTTGCAGTATTTTACAGAGTTACTAGTAATTTAATGAACTGAATGCCCCCCCCCCCCCCCCCCCCCCCCCCCCCCCCCCCCCCCCCCCCCCCCCCGCCCCTGTCTTCCAGGCTACATCGTGTTTGCGATCGGCTTCGCAGACGCGGACTACGGCGAGCTGGTGAGCATCGCCAGTAAACCCAGCGACCGCCACGTCTTCTTCGTGGACGACCTGGACGCCTTCGCCAAGATCGAGGAGAAGCTGGTGACCTTCGTGTGCGAGGCCGCCACCGCCAGTGAGTCCCCGTCTGGGGGTCAGGGTTAGGGTTAGAGGGTTAGGGCTGGAGGGTTAGAGGGTTAGGGTTAGAGGGTTAGGGTTAGGGATAGAGGGTTAGGGTTAGGGTCAGAGGGTTAGGGGGTTAGAGGGTCAGGGTTAGAGGGTTAGAGGGTTAGGTTTAGAGGGTTAGGGTTAGAGGGTTAGGGTTAGAGGGTTAGGGGGTTAGAGGGTTAGGGTTAGAGGGTTAGGGTTAGAG
>NC_048420.1:24123522-24150612 GCF_013103735.1 Etheostoma cragini | reverse complement strand
GGTTAGAGGGTTAGGGTCAGAGGGTTAGAGGGTTAGGGTCAGAGGGTTAGAGGGTTAGAGGGTCAGGGTTAGAGGGTTAGGGTCAGAGGGTTAGAGGGTTAGAGGGTCAGGGTTAGGGTTAGAGGGTATAAGAGACATATAAGTAGTGTGGATATCTACTGTATTTACATAGTTAAAGGAATATTATGATACAGTATTTACATAATTAACATAATTAAGGAGTTGCAATGGTTAAAAGTAGTAATAATAATAATAATAATAATAGTTGTAGCAGCAATGTACCTACGTAGTGCTGGACGCTTGAACACTTGACTGCTAATGTATGGTAAAAGTCTTTTTATAGCCAAAAGGTTTTATTATTATTATAAATATTATTACTCTTATTATCTTTATAGTGGTTTTTTTTCTCTCTATCCTGTATTTTTTTTGCCCAAAAACTGCTGCTGGAAATTTCAATTTTCTAGCGGGAATCCTCCCAAAAGCATTAATAAAGAGAGTCTAAGTAGATACTGTACACGGAGACATGGACCTACACCGTAGACTGACCTGCAACTCTCAAAAACACACACACACAAACACGCACGTATGTATTGTTAATCGCGATAATTTCTGACACAAGTAATTGTTTAATTTATTTAACCTTTATTTGTCCAGGTAATCTCATTGAGACAGTCTCATTGTTAAGAGAGATTTTCAGATGTGTTCGTAGCTCGTCTTAATGAGGACAACGCAACAGAAAACGGGATTCAGTCCCAACTTCTCCTGATTCACACGCTTCACGCAACCTTATATCTTTTATCATGTGATCCTGAAGTAATGTGTCTTCTGTTTCTTCTTCTTCCCCAGCGTGTCCGTCCGTGCCGATGAGCGGCAGCACGACACCAGGTAACGGACAACACGGCAGCGGCACAGAGTTCACTCAGACTAACTCAGAGAGAAACCCTACCCCTGTGCCGCTTGATGCACAGCATGTGACAGTGTGTAGGATGTCAAAGAGGTCCAGAAGGATCGTTACACAAAGATTCTTATTATTAAAAGCCAGTTATTTCATGGTTTAGGATACCATGCATCCTGATAAAGTTCCCTCTGCCTTTGGAATTAAAATACCCCCCCCCCCCCCAACATTTATTTGTATACAAATACATTATTCATTCACAAAGAAAATTGTTGTCCTTAAAGGTCGCAAATCGTTTTTTAATTAAGGTAAATTTCAAAAGATTTATTCTTCTTTTTATTCTCAACTTTAGCCTGGGTGTGTAAACTTATGAGCATCACTGTGTGTGTGTGTGTGTGTGTGTGTGTGTGTGTGTGTGTGTGTGTGTGTGTGTATGTGTGTGTGTGTGTGTATCTATAATATATAGTATTTTCCTGATGGTTCCAAACACCAGGCTCGCGTGAGATTATGGCTCCTTCAAATAAACTCAAATAAACCACCATGGCACCGTCTTCAAGTAGAATGGGAAGGGTTGCATATTTAAAACGTAGTATTACGTACTTAAACACCCACAACACCAAAGTACAAAGACATAGCAGACCAGGAGCTTTTATTTTGAGAAGTAGAAGCAGCTTTATTTTGCCTTCAGCTTCAATGTTGTCCTCTGGGTCTTTGAATGCACCTTCAGTCATCCTTATTGACTCAGCAGCTGCTCCGGTTTGACATGAAGTCCCCGTTCCTCTCCCCAGGTTTCCGTATGATGGAGCTGTTCGGGCTGGTGGAGAACCGCTACGGCAGCGTCTCCGGGGTTTCCATGGTACCCGGCACCTTCAACACCTTCCCCTGTTTCCACCTGCACAGCAACGCTCTAATGGCCCAGCCGACCAGGTACCGGGACCGATCCACCACGTCACTCACAAGTCTCCTCCCGCGTAAAAATAGATCACAAGCTCCGATATCTACAGCTGAGTGTGGACTGCATCCACGACCCATAATGCACTCTGTTTGGCCTAAATCGAGAATACATCCACTCTGGCTTACGTCTCCAGGGACGACCAGATGCTCGTTGATCGTGATCTTGATTCACGGTTTCATTTTTCACCCTTGTGTTGTCTTCCCGATAGACCGTGCAACTTTTTGTTTTTTTGTGTCAAAATTTTAAATTAAAAAAACCCGTTTTGGTCGTCTTTTTCAACACTTTTGTCGCTTTTCCTGATGTTTTTTTCCCACTTTTTTTGCTGTTTTTCCCACTTTTTCTGACGTTTTTTAAGCTTTTTTCCGACACATTTGTCCCTTTTTTCAACGTTCTTTTAACTTTTTTTTTTCCAAATGCGTATACAATTGAATGAAACGACCAAATTGAATGAAAGTAGTGAACTGATCATTTATATCACTTGTGAAGAGCGTCGTATGGAACATCCACGTTATGTTTTTGACAATTTGGTTGCAAGAAACGCAAATTTCAGATGTAGAAACTAGTTGAAAGCGGGTCACATTTGAACTGAGGACACCAGGAGTCCTCCCAGCACCTCGCCACAATGCTGCATTCAATGTTGTTGTAAAGTTCCCTTCTGCCATCTAGTGGTCCTTCTTTATGTAGGCTGGTGAAATAAGTTGTTTTCACAACATTTGAAGTGCTTTACTAAGATTCACCATGTGTTTTTAGCAATAAGCAGACTGTTCTTTAATGTTACCGGATGTTTTTTGGGCTTTTGTTCTTTTAAGTATCGGTTCAGGCATCGTTTAGTTTAGTCTCTCTTTTTTTTTTTTTTTTACAGTTATTTTGGGAATTTATAGTCAATAAACCTCATTTATAGGAAATTATACCTAATGTTTGAGTTAGAAAAGCAGAAATTAGGAATTATTGAGACTAAAATGAAAGGAATGGATGTTGATGATAATCACAGACTGGAATATGTCAACTTTTACTCAATACTATTTCAAAAACACTTCCATTTGTTTTACAATGCTATAAAATTGAATAAGACGCCCCAAAATTAATGAAAGTAGAGATTTGTACTTGGCAAAGAGCGTTGGGTGGAATCAATCATGTTATTTTGGGGAATTAAAAAGAACATTGATATAGGACAACATGAGGACAACATGGGGACAAAATGGGGACAACATGGGGACAACACAGGGACAACACGAGGACAACATGGGGACAACATGTGGACAACATGAGGACAACATGGGGACCACATGGGGACCACATGGGCACAATATGAGGACAACACGAGGACAACATGAGGACCACCCGGGGACCACATTGGGACAAAATTGAGGACAACATGAGGGTTAAATTAGTGTTGACGTGTTTTTTCCCATCGACCAAACGATTGGTTGAAGAGTAGATTTCTGTGGACCAAAACTTTCTTTGTACGAAAACAGCCCTAATCCTTTTAATGTTTACGTGTGTGTGTGTGTGTGTGTGTGTGTGTGTGTGTGTGTGTGTGTGTGATGTTTCCCTACAGGTACATCCACCCTGAGGGGCTGCCGTCGGACTACACCATCACGCTGCTGTTCCGGCTGCTGCCCGACACCCCCGAGGAGCCCTTCGCCCTCTGGGAGGTCCTCAACAAGGACAACGAGCCGCTGGTGGGAGTCATCCTGGACAGTGAGTCTGGGGGGGGGGGGAAGGTCTGGTCTGGTCTGGTCTGATCTGGTCTCCACCATCACATATACGCCTACACATTTGTCTTTTCTGCTTTATGTCTATGAATACATGATTAATCGTTATATAACCGTGATGTCGATTCACCCTGTTCACAATTAAATTTTGAAATAACTTCTATTTAAATATAAATTAAATTAAACGTAGACTGCATATAATAGGTTTTAAAGTGCTGCAAGGCCCTCCCTTCTCTTCTTGTTATTTTGTTGTCTTTATACGGTCTTTATTATCTATTTTTTAATTGGAACTGGAACTTTAAATTTCCTCGCGGGAGTCATCCCAAAAGGAGTAATGAAGAGAAGTCTTCACTGCAGCCTCGGTGTTTACAGGCTTGTGCTGATGCGTTGTAGATGCCCAAATAAATCTATGTTTTGCATTGCCAATTAGTTTTGACGCGGTCCAAAAACCCGTGGCAGAGAATCAAATCTAAGCAAAAACAAAAGGTGATTCATATTTTTTCCCTAAACGGGATGCATCAAACACCGGGGATGCTCAGTGTTGTCACGCAGGAACAATTCAGCTAAAAGCTCCAGAAATGAACCTATTTTACAGAAAGATATCGATAGAAACAGAAGCATTTCACAGGAGTTCCCTTACATGGACGATGCCTTGATGATTGGTTTATCCATTCAGACACAAATACATCTCAAATAAGTCTTTACCAGAAAGACACTGAGCTTTATTATCGGTCTTTCCCTTTGATGTTGACGTGTGGTTTGTGTGTCTTCCTGCAGACGGGGGAAAGACGCTGACGTTCTTCAACAACGACTACAAAGGAGAGTTCCAGACGGTCACGTTCGAAGGTCCAGAAATCAAAAAGCTCTTCTACGGCAGCTTCCACAAGGTCGGAGTCTCTCAGAATACAATAATAAGGTTTAATGTTGACACAACACAGTCAACATGAGCTTTTTAAATTAGCTGGATTCCTGGTCTAGGATTAAGAAGGAGGAGGGGGGTTATTTACACAAAGAGGGCCAAGAAAATGTCTATATGGAGAGATCTACTGTGATCTACTGACTGTGTCGTATCTAATGATTAGTAACTTGAATCCGGTTCAGGTTAAACACTGTGGATGCGAAGGGGGTTACACTGTATATTCTATATAAAGGTCTTAGAGCCCTCCAGGGAGTTCAGCTACTTTCCCCGTTTTCTAGTGTAGACATCTAATCTGGCAAACCGTCTCTCTTCCTGTTTGTCATCTACTGCACACACTGTCTGTGTACCTTTAATATCTGTATTTATATTTTTCAATTACAAGTATTTACTTTTTCAATATTATTATATTATTATTCTCACACAGCTTCATCTTGCGATCAGCAAGACGAGCGCCAAGGTGGTGATCGACTGCAAGACGGTGGCCGAGAAAACGATCAACGCCGCGGGGAACATCACCGTCGACGGGACGGAGGTTCTGGGCCGGATGGTCCGCTCCAGAGGGAACAAGGAGAACTCTGCACCGGTGAGAATGAGACACACACACACACACACACACACACACAAGTGTGTCTCACTATCTTTGTGGGGACCAGTCATTGACATAATGCGTTCCCTAGCCCCTAACCCTAACCATAACCATCAAACCTAAATGTCTAACCTTAACCCTCACCCTAACCCTAACCTTAACCATCAAACCTAAATGCCTAACCTTAACCCTCACCCTAACCCTAACCTTAACCATCAAACCTAAATGCCTAACCTTAACCCTCACCCTAACCCTAACCATAACCATCAAACCTAAATGCCTAACCTTAACCCTCACCCTAACCCTAACCATAACCATCAAACCTAAATGCCTAACCTTAACCCTCACCCTAACCCTAACCATAACTATCAAACCTAAATGCCTAACCTTAACCCTCACCCTAACCCTAACCATAACCTATCTCTAACCCTACTCCTAAAACCAAGTCTTATTCCTCAAAAAGCCCTTTAACGTTAAGGGGACCAGCATTTTGTCCCAACAAAGCTGTCAGGTCCCCATAAGTATACTGTATCCCCAGTTTTTGGTCCCCACAAATGTAGTTAAACAAAGCACACACACACACAGACACACACACAGACACACACTATCCTCACTACCTTTCCTTTATTTAACCCGTTGGTATCTCAGCTCTCAGAAAGCTGACAGGAGTTCCCTGAATGTTGGTGTTGATGTTGGTCCTTGAAGGCACCGCTAAGGAGAGTTAAAAAAAAAAAAAAAAAAAAGGTGCCCTGCTAACGCCTGCAGAACAGTCATTTAAAGGGAAGAACCAGCAATTAAAGCACTACATTGTCACTCTGATGGATTACCAGTGTTTGAAGTCTGTGTGTTGGTGTTCATAATTGCACTTATGTGTAAAAATAACCTCCACAAGTCTTTTTTTTTTTTTTTTTTTTTTTTTTTTTTTTTTTTTTGCGTTTAAGTTCCACAAAAAGTTGGTGTTTTCCACAAAACCAACAACCTGCTGATCTTCACAAGGCAGACACCTCGCTGCTAATCCTTTCTTCTCATCGATCTAGCTCTCTGCACACACACACACACACACACACACATCAGCGAGGCAACACATTTAGCTTCTGGTTCGGTACGTTAGCCTCCCGGAGCCGCTGATTGGCTTCTTCTTTCCACGCTGGTTCGTTGGAATATTTCTCAAATGTACGATGAGTTTTAATAATCTCCCACTGTGTTTTTAACCCCGTGAATCAGCAGGTTGGCCCTGACTAATTTAGCTAATTTTGCACCTCAGTATTCACCACGCCTGATTACACAAAGTGAGAAGAAAAAGGTTTAAGGGGAACCTGAAACAGGGAAGACAGGATTCTGATTAACAGTCAAATACCTCGGTGCATCCAGTGATTTTTTCAGCAGAGATAATCAGTGGTTTTAATCCTGCCGTGGGGCGCAAACATACCAAATAATTTTTCATATCGTCATTTTTTGGATGTTGATTCCCATTTTGTTTTAGTTAACCCTCGTGTCGTCTTGCCATCAAAATTGAGAATCAACAATTTAGCTTATTATTGATGTTTTTAGTGGTTTAAATCTTTTTCAAGTGCTACAAAATTGAATAAGACACCCCAAAATCACCCATCAAAATCCCCCCAAAGAGCGTTGTGTGGAATCAATCATGTTATTTGGGGTAATTAAAAAAGAACATTATTATAGGACAACATGAGGACAACATGAGGGCAACATGGGACCAACATGAGGGAAACATGGGACCAACATGGGGACAACATGGGACCAACATGAGGGAAACATGGGACCAACATGGGGACAACATGAGGGCAACATGGGGGCAACATGGGGGCAACATGAGGGCAACATGGGGGCAACATGGGGGCAACATGAAGGCAACATGGGGGCAACATGAGGGCAACATGGGGGCAACATGGGGACAACATGAGGGCAACATGGGGACAACATGAGGGCAACATGGGGACAACATGAGGGTAACATGGGGGCAACATGGGGACAACATGAGGGCAACATGGGGGCAACATGGGGACATGGGACCAACATGGGGCAACATGGGGACAACATGGGGGCAACATGGGGGCAACATGGGGACAGCATGGGACCAACATGGGGACAACATGGGACCAACATGGGGACAGCATGAGGACAACATGGGACCAACATGGGGACAACATGAGGGCAACCTGGGGACAACATGGGACCAACATGAGGGCAACATGAGGGCAACCTGGGGACAACATGGGGACAACATGAGGGCAACCTGGGGACAACATGAGGACAACATGGGACCAACATGAGGGCAACATGAGGGCAACCTGGGGACAACATGGGGACAACATGAGGGCAACATGAGGGCAACATGAGGGCAACATGAGGGCAACATGGGGGCAACATGGGGACAACATGGGGACAGCATGAGGACAACATGGGGGCAACATGGGACCAACATGGGGACAACATGGGACCAACATGGGGACAACATGAGGGCAACATGAGGACAACATGAGGACAACATGGAGACAACATGGGGGTTAACCTCCTGCCGTTGGGGACCCCACAGAGAAAGTTTCTGAATGCATTTACAGTCCCAGCCCTGCGAGTCCGATATGAGCAGCGTTGGGAAATGTTCCGACGTAAACGGTCGGAACGACACCGAAGAACAACACAAATTTCGGTGCCTGATTTTTTATTTTTTTTCTATTCAGAAGCATCGTTGCACGGGACGCTCCGTTACCGTTAGCTAGTAGCTAACTAGCTAGTAACCACAGTGGTTAACCCTCGCGTTGTCTTCCCACCAACCTGGACACTTTAGTTTTTCTGAGTCATTTTTCCTATATTTGTAAAGCTTCCTCCTCGGTGTCTACAGTTCTGTACTGCTGTAGATGTTTAGGTGCTTTGTGTGTTAAAGGTTGTCGCTTGTGGTCTTTCTCCTCTGCAGTTCCAGCTTCAGGTCTTCGACATCGTCTGCAGCACTTCGTGGGCCAGCAGAGACAAGTGCTGCGAACTTCCTGGTCTGGTGAGGTCAAAGTTCATCTTCTCTCTAAACCTTTCTATACTCCAGAGTTAAAATATGTTTTAAAGGAAGACTTCACCCTCAAAATGAACCTTTGTATATCAATCACTCGCAGACTGTTGCCCTGAATTTGTGACGAGAACTTGTTTTTTGTCTGGAGAGTGAATGAAGAGTCAAAAAATCGGAGCAAAGTCTTAATGAGCTGAAGTAATCGGGAGGCCGCAAGACTATATGCGTGATCACGGAAGGCTTGTATCATGTGGACATGCTGGCAGTTTGTTGTCGTTTCTTTGTTCCTCATGGGGGCGACAGAAACTACGGACTCTGGCTTTAACTTGCGTCACCACATAATGCTCACTTTTTTTCCCCCTAACTGTAATTTCTGCCGAAATGGCAGCTCTCAGAGCTCAGTACCCGGTTCACAGTCAGCTGGTCTCGGGTAGCATAACCACCAACTACCGCTGGATATCTGGGAGACATCTGGGAATCATGATCAGAAATGACGGAGAAGACTGCACACATGATGAGTCCAATACATTTAGATTAAATGCAGCTTTATTCAATTATTGAACAAGGGAGATAACCGTGGACACACACACACAGACACACAATTCAATTCAATTCAATTTTATTATAGTATCAATTCATAACAAGAGTTATCTACACACGTGTGTGTACCCATAGTGTTTCTGAACATCAGACTAACTGCGTTTCTTCTAGTCTTCTTGTCAGTTGATCTATTTCTGCTTACCATGGTTACCTTTGAAACAACGTCTTATTTGTGAGACCCTTCTACGAGATACACACATCAATCTATTCTCCTCAAAATAATCCTTCTGTGGAAGCTCCTTAGAATAGATGAAATCCAGATGAAAACCTCCATGCTTAAATACTCCACCTCTCACTGCTGAGCTGACGAAGCACCGGGCGGAGCACCGGGCGGAGCACCGGGCGGAGCACCGGGCGGAGCACCGGGCCGAGCACCGGGCGGAGCACCGGGCCGAGCACCGGGCCGAGCACCGGGCCGAGCACCGGGCGGAGCACAGGGCGGAGCACCGGGCGGAGCACCGGGCCGAGCACCGGGCCGAGCACCGGACGGAGCCCCGGGCGGAGCACCATCGCCGGCGTAGCAGCTCTCTGTAGCGGCTGAGCACGTCTAACGGCTGCTGACATGGCCGAGCTGTGATGGAGGCCTGTAGCTGGCGACAGGACGCTCTGGAGCGCCTTCACCAGCACCGTCAGCTGAGAGCTCTGGAGCCGATGTCACATGACCAGCCGCGCCCTGCTAGTGTTTCTGTATCTAACGTTTTACTGTGCATAACTTTTCAATATCATACGCTCCTGTTTATGACAATGCGTTTCTCACTTTGCTGCTTTATTCAATCATTGATCACGCCATGTCATTGCCATTATATTTATTTATATATATATTTATATATATTTTGTTTCTGTCCCCGTCATCGTGCTGCGGTCCTCCAGAGGAAGGAGGCAGACTGCCCAGCCATGCCCAAAGCCTGCACCTGCACCCAGGACAGCAAAGGCCCCGCCGGCCCCGCTGGACCACCGGTAAGCCCCAAAATCACACAGTAAATACACAAAGACACACACACACACACACACACATCCAATACACACACAAAGACACACACATACACACACACAGACCAACACACAGGTACATACAGCAAATAAAAAAAGACACACACACACACACACACACAGACCGACACACAGGCACACACACATACAGCAAATACACACACAAAGACACACACACAGAGACACACATACACGCACACACAAACCGACACACACACACGCACACACGCACAGACACAGACACACATACACAGACACACACACAACACACAGACACATACAGATACACACACACACACGCACTGACACACATACACACACAACACACAGACACATACAGGCACACACACACGCACACACACGCACAGACACAGACACACATACACAGACACACACACAACACACAGACACATACAGGCACACACACACACACACACACACACACACAGAGAGAAACACATATACACAAACATCACACATACACACACACAACACAACACACAGAGAAATACACGCACACACACACAGACACACATATACACACACAAAACACACAAACACAGACACACACACACACACAGTGTTGAGACAGCGTGTATTGTATTGTGCTGATTGTGCAACATTAGCGTGTTTTTTGCGTCTCAAACAGGGAGGCCCGGGAATCCGAGGAGCCAGAGGGGATCGCGGAGAGCCGGGTCCGGTGGTGAGTCCTGTTGGTTTCTTAAACCGGTACCGAGTCATGGCTGTCGACACGCAAGTGTGTGTTTTTCCACTTGTTGATAAAAGAGTGATAGCGTGAAAAACCACTGCTGAAAAGTCAAAAACAGGAAGCGAGCTATCTGCCATCTGGATGATATCTAAAGCCGCCAAAATGTGTAACACGCTTCTCTTTGCGATTCAAACGTTAGCAGGTGTTGTCATGGTAATAATCAGCTGAAATATCAACCCCATTTCACCGGAAGCCCAGTGGCGACAACACTCTCTAACGCTGACCTTATTTCCCTTTACACTGCCTTTACATCCTGCTCTCAACCAATCAGAGAGCACACACCCGGGGGGCCTGAACCCGGCTTTATATCTTCATTTTATCTGCTTTACCGAGAGCCAAGCGTCCCACTGATCACGTCTTAAAGAGACAGAGGCCTTTTATTAACCACGGCCTGGTACTCGTTGCAGTTTTATTCATACAGGACGTTTCAACTCAAAGTGCTTGACATTGTGAGGAAATGCATAAAAAGCGGCATAAACATGAGAACATAGGTAGTATAAACACAGGAGGAAAGTATATCTGACAACAACATAACATGAATAAAATGAAACAGAACAAAACTGATCAGCTACAACATTTCAAATAACATAAACCATAAATCCTGAAGCTAAATCCACCAAACAGACGATGTAATTACACTTTCTCAGCACACTTCTGAAAACACAAACACACAAGAAGACTCACACAATCCTCCACACACCTGACCAGGTAGGTACCTTCTTTCTCTCTCTCACAGGTTTTCTGAATTACAAAATGGCTGTCGAGTGTGTGATATAGTATATGTGTTATACATATAAGTTGTCATTGTTGGTTCTACCTCGGAGCTTGATTATGGAAAGACATTAACACGATTATTTGGGTCAATATCACAACAAGTTAACACGATTACTTGTTGACTTCTGGAAAGATGTTGCAATAATTGAACTTTGAACAAAAATCAGTAAAGAATCAGTCAAAATCAGTTAAAAAACAACAAAAAGTGATACATGCCTTCATACTTTTCCTATTTTAACTATTTTTTCAGTTTCCTTGCAAGATTTAATGAGTTAAATCATAAATTATTCCGTTTTTGTGATCCTCGGGAGGTGAAATCCTAATTTAAATTTTGAGAATTGCCCAGCCCTGTCTCGGAGGACGTTCCTCCAATCAAACAATCGAGCGGGGTTTAGACCGTCAACACACACAAAGTACGACGTGGGGGACGTCTGGCGCATCCTAAAGCGTAACTCTCGTTGAAATGCAACCTCGGGGCTTTTTGGTAATGGACGGAGTCAAACTTCCCTTTACAAGCTTCTTTAGGACAGAAGCTCCACTTTTAGGATTAACCGTCTTCTTGTTTTGGGTCAAATGGCCTGAAAGGTTGAAAAGAGGATCTGCAGCAATATGGAGTACATCACAAACATGGTGTTTTGGGAAAATTAAACCATGGAAACCTTTTCTGGTGCAACCTCGAAATACATTTATGAACCTGACCCGTTATTACAGAGACAGTGGATGGACATGAAAGGGGGGAGAGAGATGGGGGGTGACCAGCAGCAAAGGGAAAATGGCCGCAGGTCGGCTTTGATCCCAGGCCGCTGCAGGACTCAGTCCACATGTGGCGCAAGCTCTTCCGGGCGGGTGGGGGGGGGGGGGGGGGGGGGGGGGGGTTAGCTCCGCCCAGCTCTGAACGCTGAGATCTGATTGACTCAGTTTGCAGAGAGTAGACCTGTTCCAGATGACCTGAGAGGTCTGGGGGGTCATAGTGTAGTAGCAGATCCGAAATGTATTTTGGTCCTAAACCATTTGAGTGAAGACTAGTAAAAGTACTTTAAAATCAATTATTTGAGGTACAGGAAGCCAGTCTAAAGACTTCAGAACTGGAGTGATGTGATCCAGTCTCTTGGTCTTAGTGAGGACTGGAGTGATGTGATCCAGTCTCTTGGTCTTAGTGAGGACTGGAGTGACGTGATCCAGTCTCTTGGTCTTAGTGAGGACCCGAGCAGCAGCTTTCTGAATCAGCTGCAGCTGTCTGATTGATTTTTTAGGGAGACCTGTAAAGACACCGTTAAAGTAGTCAAGTCTACTGAAGATGAAAGCATGGACAAGTTTTTCCAAATCCTGTTGACACATAAGTCCTTTAACCCTTGATATGTTCTTAAGGTGATAATAGGCCGACTTTGTAATTGTCTTAATGTGGCTGTTAAAGTTCAGGTCAGAGTCCATGACTACACCCAGATTTCTGGCTTTGTCTGTTGTTTTTAACATTGTTGTTTGAAGCTGAGCGCAGACTTTTAATCATTCCTCTTTTGCTACAAAAAACAACCACCTCAGTTTTTCCTTCATTTAATTTCAGAAAGTTCTGGCACATCCAGCCGTTAATTTGTTCAATGCACTTAGTCAGTTTGCGTACTGGACTATAGTCCCCTGGCGATAAGGTTATGTAAATTTGTGTGTCGTCCGCATAACTATGGTAACTTATTTTGTTATTCTCCTTAATCTGGGCCAGTAGAAGCATGTAGATGTTAAACAGAAGAGGGCCCAGAATGGAGCCTTGTGGAACTCCGCACGTTATATTTGTACGCTCAGATGTATAATTACCTATTGACACAAAGTAATCACCAATTTTTAAGTAGGATTCAAACCAGTTTAGTACTGAGCCAGAAAGGCCAACCCAGTTTTCCAATCGGTCTAGTAATATGTTGTGGTTGACCGTGTCAAATGCAGCACTGAGATCAAGTAATACTAAGACTGAAATTTTGCCACTATCTGTGTTAAGGTGGATGTCATTAAAGACTTTGACAAGAGCCGTCTCAGTGCTGTGGTTTTGGTCGGAAACCCAACTGAAAGCTATCAAAACTGTTGCTTAGTGACAAGAAATCAATTATTGATCATTTCAATTCGTCTTCTCAGTTAGAAATATGACCTTTTAACCTTTAAGTGGCACTGAAGTCTCTGTTACAAGGCGCGAGGAAAGAGGACCGAAAAGCAGAGTAGGAGCAGCCAGGAGGGAGCTTCAAAAGGCTTTATTAAACACAAACATAGTCCACAAAGATACAGGATGCAACACAAAGTCCCAAAAAGCCAAAATCCAAAAAATGGGCAAAGGTCCAAACATTAAATACACGAGGTAACGAGGTAACGAGAGGCAGGTAACAAGAGGGCAGGGAAGCAGGTGGAGAACATCAGGTAATCACAAGAGAGGGAAGACACAGGAAGTAAAAAAACCTCTTGTCACCTGCCTCTCATTGCCTAATCACCTGGTGTATTTAATGTCTCTGCCTAATTTCATGAAAGGAAAACAGGCTCAAATAACAAAAAGACACAAATACAATAGTTAGGTTAAGGTTACAGCTCAGCGTTAAAACATAATAATGATGATTTAATTGGTTGTGGGGACGGGTCTGGGAGGGAGATGGGGGGTATTTCTAAGGAACAACTTCTAACTAACTGACTCCAAACGTTATAATCAACTACATAAACCAAGGTAGAGACAAGCTGCTAATCCATGTTGTTATTATCTCATTGTAATAATCCTGTAGGACTACAGAGTCAGGACACATGACTTCTAACCAGATTGGATACTATGAAGGGCAGAGGAACAATACCTCTGGAATCCAGGTTACTTAGCAACACAGAATAAACAGCTGAGCCATGTTAGAGAATTGGTCTGATTTAACAAAGCTGATCCCAACACTACCCCCCGTCATCAAAGAGTTCACTTTATCTTTTTCTCACAGATCCAGTTTTTTTTATCATCATAGTATCTCTGTGTCCATTGTCCTTGTTGATCGCAGCATGCTGCAGCAGACATGTGATTGAGATAGTTGGGCAGTCCTGGTCCCCAGAACCTGTCAGACAAATAAAATGTTCTTTTATCAAACAGCTGAAACTGCTGATTGTTGTTCATTTGAAATAAACTGTTTAATTTCACTTTAAATATTTATATTATCTGTTAATAATCAAATTATTTCAATAACTTGTTTAAGAGTAAGCTTTGTAAATCAATGTAACCTGTAATAGCTGCTAATGAAAGAATGAAACCTTGTTCAGCTCTCTCTCTCTCTCTGTCTCTCTCTCTGTCTCTCTCTCTGTCTCTCTCTCTGTCTCTCTCTCTGTCTCTCTCTCTCTGTCTCTGGGGAAACCAATCCAATCAGCATCTTCCAATAAACAGTGACTTTGATGGAATTGTGATAAAAACAGAAAACCTTTAAAATGTCTCACGTTCCTGTCAGCGGTGATCCGTCCACCCATTTCCATTTCCTTCCTCCTTGTCCCCATCCATACTCTAGACCAGTCCAGGACTCTCCTCCGTTACTCAGCTCAGAGACAAACTTCTAGAAGTGGACGAGAGACAACAATCATTTCTCTGTTCCCAGTTCAGCATTTCTGTTGTAGTAAAGTCATCTTGTGACTTCATCAGCCCCAACAAACACAAGAGGGATCCTCGGTCCCCCCACACTGAGGACTGGACCCAACAGCAGGACGGGAACCACACATTAGTAACGGAGGAAAGAGAAGAAAGACATTTAGAATCAGCAGAGAAACAGAGAACATGAGGAAGTTCACCGTTAGAGATCAACACAGCTAACATTAACACTAACATTTTCATTTCTCTTCATATTTACATATTTCAATTAAATGTCTTTTTCTCTGAGATCACTCACTCAGAAACAATCACACTCACCTGTTCCTCTTCGTTGTTAATAACGACCAGATCTGCTCCTCTCTCCTTACAGTCAGCTCTGCTGTCCTCCCAATTCTTCTTCTCTTTAGATTTAAAGTAACAACTGCGTCCAGGTCTTGTCCATCCATCAGGACAACAAATGTCTTAATGACAAACAAATGTCAAGTGAATAAGAATAAGTAATAGTTATAACTAGAAAATTCCGCAGAAATGTTATCATTGTGCCTCCTACTTGGTGCCCATGTGAATAGCAATAAAACTTAAAAAAATATAACTGTCTTAACCCTTAAGAGATATAACTTTTTAAAACCTACTTTGGATGTTAGGATGTGTGTGTGTGTGTCTGTCTGTGTGTGTGCGTGTGTGTGTCTGAGAGAGAGGGAGACAGATAGATGTCGACAGACAGACATACAGAGTATGGTTGCCTGGTTACTAAGGACCAATAGGAAGCCTTTCATCTCTGTGATGTCATCTCTGTGATCTGTAGTCGGTTCACGACTGCACCTGGCACCTGCTGTCACCAGCTATTCAGATACTGAACAAGCTCTCAAACAAATTATCATATCATCAAAGGGATACTAGCTATCAATAAAATAAGGTTCTCGTGGGCACCAGAAGGCCTTTGTGAACGTATTGATATAAAAGTTATGTTGATAAACTTATAAATGTGGGCGTATCAGCGATGCGAAAAAGTGCTTCGCTCTGCGTTCTGCTCAGAAATGTGGACGATGTTTAACATGGCGGTGAATGGAGGAAGATTGTGAACTCTTGTCATTTGAAAGGTCGCTGAGCAAAAAATATTCATATCGCATACGTGAGCACATTGGCTGAAACTAGACAAGAATACCTAGGTTTTGATGTGTAAATTGGCCATGAAAAGTTAGAATTGTTGGTGTGGGAGCAAGTTAAAGAGAGAGAACCAAGATGATTTTTTTAATCTCCCCACTCTGTCCTCCACTCTGGCCTCAACATTCCGCCACATACACACACATTGGAAAATCTGAGACTCAAGAGAGTCTGAAAACGGGACGATACGTAAACTGGGATTTGAGAGAAAGCGTGCTTGATATCTGAACGCCCATTCAGCCCAATAAACGCCAAAGTCTTGTCTTTGGTTTAAACTTTTAATCATGTCTCTACGTTAAAGTATGGCGATGCAGCCCGGTCCCAAAGAGGGGGCGTTTTGAGCGATGTTGAGCGATTTCCCAAGCATTTCCCTTTAAAGTCTATGAGAACTTTTTCACAGTTTTTTGCCGATTTCATGAAAACCGTGCAGCAAATCTCTAAGAAAAGTCATAGCACACCATTCCGGATCATTACACACGTTTCGATGTATTTTGTGTGCGCGTGTTGGCAACGCTCCAGGACTAGTAGTGGGACAAAAACTTGGCGGAAGAATAATAATAAGTATGGGCAATAATAGTCATTTCATCGGCACACTGAATTAATTGCAGACAATCTTTATTGTCTCTGCCACGTTTCTCTTTTTATGTTTATTTCGTTAATAATTAGTGTTCTGCCCTAAGGCATTTAAGTTGAATTTTAATGCATTTAATTTGGTATACTTTCAGTTTCATGCAGACTCTTATTTTGACATTTGTTTAGTGGGCTAAACAGGAAGTAGTTTTTTGCAGACTCTTATTTTGACGTTTGTTTACTGAGCTAAAACCCGAAGTAGGAAATTGCGATAGAATTCACCATGTTAGAAATGCGTTGGAAAGGCAGATGCTGAGTGCGCCAGGCGAAATGCATCCTGCCCGTTGACTTCCCAGGAGAAGCATCGCTTGTATGTATATGATCTTTGTTAAAAGTTAACTTTTAAACATATTGATTTAATGTTGTAAAAGTAATGTTCATGAAAACTAGGTGGCGTAACTAATTACATTATTTTGCTGTTTGTTTCCTAGTTTCACTCTCTTGTCTCTCAGCACTAATCGCATATGCATGGATTCAGCACAACAGGAAGAAAATTAATCTGCATTTAAAGATTTCAGGATTTCTTCGTGTTCATGAATAGAGTTTAGCTCACTGTTTAGTTGGAGTTGCTACAGCTCAGGGAGAACAGTACAGTAAGTAAATAGTTTCTCTCAGGTTTCATATCTCAGGTGACTAGAAACAAGGAAGACATCATGAGATTAGTTATGCCTAACAGACAGGGTGAAGGTGATTTGAAACTTTTCTTACCTAAAACTTTCACCTGTAACTGACTGTAGTTGTTTCTTAGTTGGTTGTATCTGATCTGCAGCACAGTGCCTGAAATATAAGATAAGGTGAGCCGTAATTTAGGACAGAAATAACAACAGTTACATAAAGAAAAGTAAATAATAATGTAAAATGAGAATTTGAAACTATGAAAGAGTAAATAGACTAAATTAATATCTGTTATAAACCACAACAAGATAAGAAAAAGAACAACAACAACAAATCATTCTGCTTTAATCTAAAGACTGTTTGATAGTTTTAATAGATAAGGCCTTTATGGATGTAGAGATCATAGAACCAACACATCCTCTGTTTTAGCACCTATCTCTTTAAGACCCCTCCTGTAAAAGCCCAGTCTGCTCTGATTGGCTCATTTAAAAAAAACATGGCGCCGGTCTACAGAAGGTGGTTGTGAAGCCGTGGGCGGAGATACTCAGAAAGGGGAAGTATATTCTAATGAGCCTGACTGTGACAGAGGAGGAGGAGTCAGATGTGAATAGCTTGTTGAATAGTCTTATTTCCCAGTTGGTGGGTTGGTAGCACTCCAGATGCCCAAATGTATATAAGAACTGGAAAAGTATGTTTTTATGACATGTCTCCTTTAAGATATGATAGTTTGTATTAAAACATAAATACTCACAGCGAATGAAGAGTGCAGCCAATATCAGAAGATAAAACCCTCCCAGAGTCACTGCAGCAGCTTTGAGACGCCTTCTGTTGTTGGCTGCAGGCTTGTTTTGAGTGTGTGGTCCTACGGAGACAAAATACATCCAGAACAGGATTTATGTCTTAAGTAAGATAATAATAATAAGAATAATGACTCACGAGGCACCAGATTACAGCACCAGGACACCTGATAATGACCCAGAGTTAATGGTGACCAATGGTGGATTGTTGATTAAAAGGTGAATGAACACTCAATATCTAATTTTAATAAAGTTACAGAAACTGAGATGAACTTCCTCTTTACACCAATCATCATTTCAGACTTACCGGCACTTTGTGGCCCGAGATCAGCGTGATGCTCTTCCTCCTCTAAGATCTCCAGCTGACTCTCCTCTTCCTCTCCGCTGGTCTCTTGGACGTTTCTGTTATATCTCACATTCAGGCTCAAACGTGGAGCAGCAACAGCGTCTGCAGACATCTTGACCAACGGAAAAACTGAACTGAACGTCTTTCCCGTCTCACTGTCTGTCTTTAAGTTGCTCACGCCTTTAACACAGGAAGTGGCAACAGCACCCAACCAATCAGATAGATGCACGTCCTAATACATGTGTTACTCTTGGACAAAAAGTCCCGCTTAACAAGACATATGACTCACATTTGGGCATTCAGGCTTTTGGCTATTGGAATTATTAAACCCTTCAGATAAACTTTATAAAAGTATCTTATAGTAAAGCTGATTCTTCCGGACTGTATTTTTTGAGGTCATAAACACATCTGTGCATATCTGTGTAGTCACTCCTCTCTGACACAGGAACTGTTCTTGGACCACAGACTTATCTCTGTTCTTCCTGTTAGAGGAAGTGAAGTATACGTGTGAATTTCAATGTTTGAGTGAAATAAACCAGAGATGATAGACCATCTTCCTTATTAACACAACCAGGGTCTGTGAGAATTACCTTAGTTCAGCTGGAAGGAATAAAGAATAACTACATTCACCTGACAGCTTTAGTTACTAGTTATTTTTAGTTATTAGTTACTCTAGTTACTCCACTACATTCATCTGACAGCTTTAGTTACTAGTTACTTTAGTTACTCCACTACATTCACCTGACAGCTTTAGTTACTAGTTACTTTAGTTACTCCACTACATTCACCTGACAGCTTTAGTTACTAGTTACTTTAGTTACTCCTCTACATTCCCCTGACAGCTTTATTAACTAGTTACTTTAGTTACTCCACTACATTCACCTGACAGCTTTAGTTACTAGTTACTTTAGTTACTCCACTACATTCATCTGACAGCTTTAGTTACTAGTTACTTTAGTTACTCCTCTACATTCACCTGTCAGCTTTAGTTACTAGTTACTTTGGTTACTAGTTACTTTAGTTACTCCACTACATTCACCTGACAGCTTTAGTTACTAGTTACTTTAGTTACTAGTTACTTTAGTTACTCCACTACATTCACCTGGCAGCTTAAGTTACTAGTTACTTTAGTCCTTAGTTACTTTAGTTACTAGTTACTTTAGTTACTCCACTACATTCACCTGTCAGCTTTAGTTACTAGTTACTTTGGTTACTAGTTACTTTAGTTACTCCACTACATTCACCTGACAGATTTAGTTACTAGTTACTTTAGTTACTAGTTACTTTAGTTACTCAACTACATTCATCTGACCGCTTTAGTTACCAGTTACTTTAGTCATTAGTTACTTTAGTTACTCAACTACATTCATCTGACAGCTTTAGTTACTAGTTACTTTAGTCATTAGTTACTTTAGTTACTCAACTACATTCATCTGACAGCTTTAGTCATTAGTTACTTTAGTTACTCCACTACATTAATCTGACAGCTTTAGTTACTAGTTACTTTAGTCATTAGTTACTTTAGTTACCCAACTACATTCATCTGACAGCTTTAGTTACTAGTTACTTTAGTTACTAGTTACGTTAGTTCCTCCACTACATTTATCTGACAGTGATAAAAAAACTGAAAACGGGTCAAATTTGACCCGAGTACAAAATGAGGTTTAACAAAGGTAAAGTTGACCCTTGTGATGTACGTATGTTTCTTCTTATACTGGAATATTTTGGAATTTTTGTACTTGTACATGTTTCATTTTAGAGTAACACAGGACAGTTCATTGTCTCGTGTTTGTCTTTATTATGTAGTTTTCTAAGGGAGGGCAACAAGTACCACTGGATAAGTCAAGTCAAGTTTATTTATATAGCACCTTTAAAACAACAGTACCAAAGTACTGTACAAATTGAAGCAAATGGAGTCAAAAAATAACACAAATTAAAGTAAAATAGCAAGAAAATGCAGTACAATATGTTATTAACCCTTGTGTTGTCCTTGGGTCAAATTTATCCCATTTTTTGAGGTTTTTATATCAGAAATATAGGTTTCTTCCAACTAAAAATCCCCCAAAATAACTACTGAGCACTACTTTCATGGTCTACCCAGGTCAAAATCTGTGATAATACATAAACATATTTTCCTTTGATCTTAACTATTTACTAATACTAGAATATTGACTAAAGTTACCCAAAGTTTTGGCATCATCTCATGTAAATGAGGTGCAGTGACCATATATACAAACAGAAGTGTAAAACGAGTAATTACAGTGTAGTATCGCAGTAATAACTTGGAATCAAGTTGGTATAAAAAGACTTAATAAGACAGAATTTGGGAATAATTTACAGGATACTTCATGCTTTATAAACATGGAACCCAAACCAGGTCAATTTTGGTCGATGGGAAGACGTCACAAGGGTTAAAATGCTAAAAACCTCTAAGAACAAGAGATGTAAAACTATCAATAACATCTGAGACAAAGCGGGAGATTGTTCCAAAAGCTTAGGAGATGCTACAGAAAAGACTCGATCTCCTTTACCCACTAACCATCGATCAAGGAACAGTTAAAATCAATTGATTCAAGCATCTAAGAGGCCTGGAATTGGAGTAGGGGCTGAGGAGATATACTGAGATATACTGCGGAGCCCCACCATGAACGGCTTTTAAAAACCAATAAAATAATCTTAAAGTCAATACTGTATTTAATACGTAACCAATGCAGGGAAGCTAGAATCGGTGTGATGCATTCTCTTTTTATTGTGCCGGTCAGAACCAACACCCAAGTACAGGGAGTGATAATCAGGCCTGGAGGAGATTAATGTAATAGTGACAGTCTTCATATCATCAGAAGACAGGATGGTTTTCAGTTTAGAAAAATTCCTGAGTTGGAAAAAGCAACCTTTTACCACTGTATTGATCTATTTCTCAAAACGAATCGATGAATTAAAGATGACACCAAGATTTCTAGCATGGACATGAAGGTTAAGAGACAGCAGACCCAGGTGGCTTGCTGTGGTGTTTGGGGGACCAAAAGGCATCACCTCTGTTTTCAAGTCATTCAGTTGTAGGTAGTTTTGGGACATCCAGCATCCTGGAGGCAGTTAAGAATGGATGTAACAGAGTTGGAATCCCTCGGGTTGTTGGCATAACACTGGAAGGACAAATAAAATAGGCCCTAAAATGGAGCCCTGGGGTACGCCACAAGAAATAGGTGCTGTGGAGGAGTAGAGGCCGCCATTGTTAACAGAGAAAGTCCTATTTGCTAAGTAATAGGCAACCCACTTTAGGGCAGTGCCATGGATGCCAATCTGGTCCTTAAGACGGTTTAATAAGATATTGTGATCCACTGTATCAAATGCTGCACTGAAGTCTAATAGAATTAGGATGGGGGGGTCACCAGACTCCAGGTTTTAGTGAGGAACAAGAAATCTAGGAGGATGGTGGAGATAAACTCATTTAGAATAAAGTCTTTTTTAAGATGGATCTACACATAACCACTGGTAATGGGACAGAAGTCATTTAATGTAAAGAAGCCTGTTGTTATTAAGCCTTTTAATTGTGTAATGAGGACAGGAGGCCCTATCTGTAACAACAGTCTGAATGGGGAGATGGACCGGTGGTGGTGTTGATGGCAAGGTGTGTGTGTGTGTGTGTGTGTGTGTGTGTGTGTGTGTGTGTGTGTGTGTGTGTGTGTGTGTGTGTGTGTGTGTGTGTGTGTGTGTGTGTGTGTGTGTTGTGTAAATGGTCTATCACTTGGACATGTTAGCATGATTGTCATTTCTAATAAAGAGAGAATATTGATCCCCAAAAAGATAAACGTTATCAGTGAAGCCAACGTTGTGTGCCCCACATGCAGACTGAAGCCAGATAAGAGAAGAAGAAATGTCTATTTTAAGATTCAAACCCATTACATAACAGTTATATGCATATATATATAGCATATCAGACCTAATAAATGGGTCTCTCACAAATCCATCTTTTCGATCTGTTATTGAAATGTCTCCATTTTCCATCCTTATCCATGTACACTGTGGCCCCCTTCACGTCCGCGGGGTTTATAGTCACGTCTCTCTGCCACTTCCTGTAGAACAAGCAAATGTCATTATGATGTCATCATTATGTCATTATGATGTCATCATGGTTAAAAGCCAGAAAACAACAGAGGTTATTGTTATGACAATGCAGTTATTGTTGTTGGAAACTCATGAAAATAATCCGGGACTGACACTCCAAGGACTGGTTTCTATTTAGTTTCTTATGTCTTTTATCCCTCATGTTGTCCTCATGTTGTCTTCATGTTGTCCCTCATGTTGTCGTCATGTTGTCCTCATGTTGTCCCCATGTTGTCCAATATCAAGGTTCTTTTTAATTCCCCAAAATAACATGACTGATTCCACCCAACGCTCTTCGCCAAGTACAAATCTCTACTTTCATTAATTTTGGGGCATCTTATTCAATTTTATAGCATTTGAAAAACAAATTGAAGTGTTTTTGAAATAGTATTGAGTAAAAGTTGACATATTCCAGTCTGTGATTATCATCAACATCCATTCCTTTAATTTTAGTCTCAATAATTCTCGTGTTCCAACATTTTCATCCATTTTATCCAACTAAATATTATTATACAATGACCCTTATACATCATAATTGACTCTTGTGTCGTCTGCCCGTCAGCCATGAAAACAATGTTTTGGTCACTTTTTTCAACATTATTATCACTTTTTCCGACAATGTTGTCGGTGCTTTTTTTTAGGTTTTTAGTGTTTTTTCCAAAAGAATTTGACTGAAACAAAAAAAGTGTCATTTTTGACTCAAGGACAACATGAAGGTTAAAAACAAAACAAAAAAATTAAAATGTTCTCACGTATATGATAGTGTTGATTCGTCCACCCATTTCCATTCCGCTGACCAATCTTTTTTTTGCACTGACTGCAGACCGATCCAGGAACCTTCTGGTTTATTCAGCTCACTGACGAAATTCTAAAAATTTTGCAAAAAAGCATAATTAAAATATTTTTAAAAACGTGGTCTCAGACAGCCCAGGCTCCACAAACGGCAACAAAAATAATCTGTGCCAACCTGCACCACCACACATGTGAATTTTAAAAAGATCTCCTAAGCATTCAAAAAAGTTGAATATTTTGAGAAAAAAAGTCAAACAATTTTAGGAAAAACTATCATAATATTTGAGAGGAAACGTAAAAATATCTGAATTTTAGAAAAATTTCAGCCCCTAAAAAAATCTCCTCAGCATTCCAAAAAGTTAAATATTTTGAGGAAAAAGTTGAGATATTTTAGGGAAAAACTTAAAATATTTTAGGAAAAAAATCAACATATTTTGAGAGGAAAAAAAAAAATGAATTTCAGAAAATTTCAGTCCCAAAAGGATCTCCTGAGCATTCAAAAAAGTTGAATATTTTTCCTAAAAAACTTTTTAGGAAAAAACAACAAATGTAACAAAAAAAAGTCTAAATGTTTTAGGAAAAAAAATCAACATATTTTGAGAGAAAACGTTAAAAAAAATCAACATATTTTGAGAGAAAGTTACCCTAAAACATTTACATTTGGAAACACTGCTGCACTCATTTTGGGTTGAAAACTGCAGGTTAGCTTTGTAGTCTGTAGACGGATGATTTTGATCAAAAAAGTCAAAATATTTTGAGTTCTTCTAAATATTTTGAAGTGACGTTACCCGACATAACAGACACCCACATTTTCTTCTTTGCTGTTTATTACCACCAGGTCGGCTCCTCTGCTCTGACAGTCTCTCCTGCTCTCCGTCCAGTTTTTCCTCTCAGTAGACTTGTAGTAGCAACTGCACCGAAATCTGCTCCATTCTGTATTTTAGAGACAAATCAAATAAGACAACGACAAATACATAACACACAGAACTGGGGATTTAAAAAAGCGGAAAAAACATAGAAATAAAGTCAATGCATTTTATTGCTGTCTGAGGTGCTAAATTCTACAGATTTTCTGTATCACTGCTGAAAAATGAACAAGATTCTGTTTTATGAGACTATAAGACTTGTTCCTTTTTTAAACATTTCTCACCGTGTGTCTGGTTCTTTGCCTCCTGGCAGAAACTGTTGCTCAGGTTGTTATAACTGGTCTGCAGCTGGTTATTACTGGTCTGCAGCTGCTGCTTTTCCAGCATGACTGAAACATCTGGGGAAAAGCACACAAAATTAAACAGGGTAGGGATTTCAAATCTAACCGAATGATCTAATCAAGTGATCTTTAAAGACGAGGTCCTCACATTGACTGGCCAGGACAATGACCCCCCCCACCAGCAGGAGACAAAGGAAACCCAAAACCAGGGCGGCTGCACTGAAAGGGTTTCTCCGCTCAGCTGGGAGATGGTTTTGAGGGTGTGTTCCTGCGGAGGCAAAAAACACACAGAACACATTTAGAATAAGGTCAACGGAGACATTTAACCTCAACTCCCAACTTAACTTCAACCCTCGTGTTGTCTTCACAACAAAATTAAAAATCATCAGTTTGTTGAAGGTTTATATCAACGTTTTTAACTTTTTCTTATGTTTTTGTCCCTTTTTTCAACACTTTTGATGCTTTTTTTCAATGTTTTGTTGCTTTTTTTGACACTAACTTATTAACTTTAGTTTTACAGTTATTTTGGGAATTCATTATTTATGGTCAATAAACCTCATTTATAAGAAATTACACCTAATGTTTGAGTTAGAAAAGCAGAAATTAGGAATTATTGAGACTAAAATTAAAGGAATGGATGTTGATGATAATCACAGACTGGAATATGTCAACTTTTACTCAATACTATTTCAAAAACACTTCCATTTGTTTTACAATACTATAAAATTGAATAACTGAATTATAACTGTAAAACTAAAGTTAATAAGTTAGTGCTACGTAGTGTTGAAAACGTCAACAAAAGTGACTAACATTGAAAAAAAAGCGTCAAAAGTGTTGAAAAAAGTCCCAAAAGCGTAAGAAAAAGTTAAAAACGTCAATAAAAAGCGTTAACAAAATTTGGACTTTTAAGTATTTTGACTTTGAGTATTTTGACTTTGAGTATTTTGACTTTTAGTATTTTGACTTTTAGTATTTTGACTTTGAGTATTTTTACTTTTAGTATTTTGACTTTGAGTATTTTTACTTTAAGTGTTTTGACTTTGAGTATTTTGCCTTTCAGTGTTTTGACTTTTAAATATTTTGAATTTCAGTATTTTGACTTTAAGTATTTTGACTTTCAGTATTTTGACTTTAAGTATTTTGACTTTCAGTATTTTGCCTTTCAGTATTTTGACTTTAAGTATTTTGACTTTAAGTATTTTGACTTTAAGTATTTTGCCTTTTAAGTATTTTGCCTTTTAAGTATTTTGACTTTAACTATTTTGACTTTAAGTATTTTGCCTTTTAAGTATTTTGCCTTTAAGTATTTTGCCTTTTAAGTATTTTGACTTTAGGTATTTTGCCTTTTAAGTATTTTCATTTTCAAGTATTTTGACTTCCAGTATTTTGCCTTTAAGTATTTTGTATTTTGCCTTTAAGTATTTTGACTTTCAGTATTTTGACTTAAGTATTTAGTATTTTGGCTTTAAGTATTCCTACGTACCTCGACGCAGCGGCGGGCCACGCCGGGTTGTGGGCGTGTCCACGCTCTCATAGATGTCGATCACTCGCTCCACTCTCTCTCCTCCGCCCCCCCGCCTGGCTCCTTTGCTGTATTTCACATTCAAAGTCAGATCTGGGTCTTCGTAGATGTTGTTGGACATTTTAAACGACAGCTGACGAGTCTTTTTTTTCACAGTTTCCTGTTGCAGTGCCCTGTTGTACTCCTCTAACAGTTTGTCTTAATCCTAAATATAACTGTGTTGTCTAATCCAATGCGGCTAATGCTATTAGCTCCGTCTCTGTCTCTGTCTCCGTCTCCGTCTCCGTCTCTGTCTCTGTCTCTGTCTCTGTCTCCAACACCCAGCACATAGGAAGTAGGGACAGGATAACCCGTCTCTGACGTTCTGTAAAAACCCCTAAACTACTTGCCCAATTATAAAAAAAGTTGACGTAGACGTCTGAGAGCTCTTTTCTGACGGATGTGATCTGTGGTTTTTGTTGAATATGCCGGAGCGTGTCACATGGTTTCCAAGAATTCAGATGGTTTGCCGATAATGACGTCGGCGTTGCCGTAGTTTCACAGAAAAGACAACCAGAGAATAAATAAAAAAGCTGTTTTAAACGATGACAACAAGCCATGAAAATGGACCCGACATTGAAGCAGAGAAATGTTTTTTAAATGTTTTATTTGTCATTCAGATCTGCAGCTCGTTGCACAACGTGGCGTCCCGCTGCTGCTGCTGCGCACGTCACGCGTTCTCTTATCGCTCGATTGATTTCCTCCGTGATCGTTATCAGATGTTCAACTCGAGAGGAAGTGGAGTCTGAAAGAAGATTAATAAGCATGCTGAACATGATTAGACTCTTCATTAACCCTTTTGGGATGACTCACGCAAGGAAATGGACATTTCCAGCAGCAGTTTTAGCAAGAAAAGAAAAAATTACAGTTTAAAGATAACAAAAATAACATTAGTAGTAACAATAACAATAAGAACATTCGTCAATAAAAAGACATAAAAATAGACATTAACCGTAAATTATCAGTCAAGTGTTGGAGTTAAAGTGACCAAGTATTAGGTCCAGGTGTGTGTGTGTGTGTGTGTGTGTGTGTGTGTGTGTGCGCGTGTGTGTTTGTGTGTGCGTGTGTATGTATGTAT
>NC_048420.1:24118801-24123422 GCF_013103735.1 Etheostoma cragini | reverse complement strand
TGTGTATGTATGTATGTATGTATGTGTGTGTGTGTGTGTGTGTGTGTGTGTGTGTGTGTGTTGACCTCTCTGCCCTATCTCCTCCTCCCCCCTAGTGAGAGTCTGATGCCATGAGGGACAGAGGAGTCCTTGAGTCTGCTGGTCCAACACTTGGGAACATGACGCGTTATAAACCTATAAACCACTTCATTCATCGTCAATCAAAAATTCAAAATGTATCTATGAAGCACTTTAGCGCCGCCAGCCGGTCTCCAACGGGCTTAACATCAGAAACCAGGAGGAAAAACAGATCTGTAATGAGAACATCTGTAATGAGTACATCTGTAATGAGTACATCTGTAATGAGTACATCTGTAATGAGTACATCTGTAATATGTAACCCACTGTATGAAAGGACCTCAGATCTTCCTCATTTGTTGAGTAAAAGTTGACATATCTGTGATTATCGATCAACATACTGTACTTTCCTTTAATTTTAGTCTAAATAATTACCTCTCTCTCTCTCTCGCTCTCTTTCTCTCTCTCTAGGGGCCAACTGGTCCAGTAGGTGATACAGGTGTAGCTGGGCCCCAGGGACCCCAAGGACCACAAGGACCCAGCGGCCGCTCCATCATAGGACCCCCGGTTAGACAACCCCCCCTCCCCCCCCGTTAGAGCTCGGGTCCACATTTGACACCACCTCCACTCTTACAGACACTTTAACTTTCTCCATTTATTTAACGGTTATGTTCACACAGTCAGAAAGGTAAAGTATAGTTTTAATCCGCAGGGTTCTCCAGGAGAGAGAGGACAGAAAGGTGAAGCGGGACAACAAGGAACACAGGTAAGAACACCTGAGGCCTCAGGAACCTCATTGCTGCACGCGGTGCTAGCTAGCCGCTGAACAGCAGATGACGTTAGCCTACCGTTAGCCGACCGTTAGCTTGCCGTTAGCCGACCGTTAGCCTACCATTAGCCTACCGTTAGCCGACCGTTAGCTTACCGTTAGCCTACCGTTAGCTTACCGTTAGCTAGTAGCTGTAGGGATTTCAACAGAGGGACGTAGCAGTCTGCAGCTGCGTTGTCGGACAAACAACATAGACGGTGCGTTCACTGACAACGGTAGCCTCGTGGTGCATTCAAAGTTATTGTAAAACTCCTTCAGGCACTGTTTAGACAAAGTATCCTTAGCACTGGTATCATTAAAAAATATAATAAACAACACCCAACCCTAGTTAGGTCTTAATATATGACTGGTACTTAATTATTATGAATCAGCATCAAATCACGTTATTGAGATTCCACACGTCTACCGTCTCCGGCCAAACTTATAATTTATATATATTTTAGTTTTTTGTCAGAGATAAAAATGAATTTGTTGAGTATTGTCAGAGGTCAGCGGTCTGTTGCATGAAGAGAGCCTCCCAGGAGTCATGTTCCTCTGTTACTGGGACTAATATAATAATAATAATAATAATAATAATAATAATAATAATAATAATAATACCTTTTGGAAAAAAGTGAAGTGTTTTTGAAATAGTATTGAGTAAAAGTTGACATATTCCAGTCTGTGATCATCATCAACATCCATTCCTTTAATTTTAGTCTCAATAATTCCTCATTTCTGCTTTTCTAACTCAAATATTAGGTATAATTTACATAAATTCCAAAAATAACTGGAAAATTAAAGTTAATAAGTTAGTGTTACATAGTGTTAAACATCAAAAAAGGGACAAAAGTGTTGAAAAAAGGAACAAAAATGTTTAAAAAAAAAAGGTTTTTAAAAACTTGATAAAAAGCAGCAACAAAAGTTTTGATTTTCAATTTTGACCCTAGGACAACACAAGGGTTAAATATTGATGTCTAAGTTTCAATGTGTGGATTTGGACTTGTTGTGTGTGTGTGTGTGTGTGTGTGTGTGTGTGTGTATATGTGTATGCGTATGTGTGTGTGTGTGTGTGTGTGTGTTAACCTGAGCTGCTCTCCTCTCTGTTTCAGGGAATCGCCGGCCGAGCTGGAGCTCCCGGCAGAGACGGCCCCGCAGGACCCAGAGTGAGTCACCCAAACTAAAAATTGTATTTCAAAATACTACAAATACTACCACAAATACTCCAAATCGATCAAATGGAAACATTATACTCGACATATACTGCATTTTCTCAGTCCGTGACCCTAGTGCAGGGGGGGGCGGGGCACCAAATGATGTAATGTAAACGTGAATTATTTTATTTTTTTAAATGTCTGAAAACACACATCAAGATGAAAAAGTGACAAATATTAAAAAATTGTCCAAAATGTCCAAAAGTTACAAAAAAAGTGACAAATGTAAAAAAAGTGAAACAAATATTAAAAACTTGTCAAAAATGTCCAAAAGTTACAAAACAGTGACAATTGCAAAAAATGACACAATTATTTAAAAAGTGTCAAAAATTGGACACAAATATTACAAAATCGACAAAAATGTCCAAAAGTTACAAAAAAGTGACAAATGTAAAAAAAGTGACAAATGTTAAAAAATTGACCAAAATGTCCATATGTTTAAAAAAAGTGACAAATGTAAAAAAAATGTCAAATGTTAAAAAATTGACAAAAATGTCCAAAAGTTTAAAAAAGTGACAAATATTACAAAATCGGCAAAAATGTCAAAGTTTAAAAAAAGTGACAAATGTAAAAAAAGTGACAAATGTTAAAAATTGACAAAAATGTCCAAAAGTTAAAAAAAGTGACAAATGTAAAAGAAGTGAAACAAATATTACAAAATTGACAAAAAAGTCCAAAAGTTTTAAAAAAAGTTACAAATGTAAAAAAAGTGACACAAATGTTACAAAATTTACTAAAATGTCCAAGTTACAGGAAAGTGACAAATGTAAAAGAAAAGTGACACAAATATAAAAAAATTGACAAAATGTCCAAAAGTTACAAAAAAGTGACAATTGCAAAAAATGACACAATTATTAAAAAAGTGTCAAAAAAAGGGACACAAATGTTACAAAATTTACTAAAATGTCCAAAAGTTACAAAAATGTGAAAAATGTAAAAAAAAGTTACAAAAAAGTGACAAATGTAAAAGAAAAGTGACACAAATATTAAAAAATTGACAAAATGTCCAAAAGTTACAAAAGAGTGACAAATGTAAAAAAAAGTGACACAAATGTTACAAAATTTACTAAAATGTCCAAGTTACAAAAAAGTGACAAATGTAAAAGAAAAGTGACACAAATATAAAAAAATTGACAAAATGTCCAAAAGTTACAAAAAAGTGACAAATGCAAAAAATGACACAATTATTAAAAAAGTGTCAAAAAAAGGGACACAAATGTTACAAAATTTACTAAAATGTCCAAAAGTTACAAAAATGTAAAAAAAGTTACAAAAAAGTGACAAATGTAAAAGAAAAGTGACACAAATATTAAAAAATTGACAAAATGTCCAAAAGTTACAAAAAAGTGACAATTGCAAAAAATGACACAATTATTAAAAAAGTGTCAAAAAAGGGACACAAATATTACAACAAAAAACCTTCGGAAATACTTGAAGAACACAAACACATAATTTTAATGTATCTGTGTGTTTTCTTCCTGTCGTCTGCAGGGCTTGACGGGTAAAGACGGTCCACCAGGCAGACCGGGTCCCTCAGGGACCATGGTGAGGGACTTACTAACACACTGTAAAAAATGTAATGTATAATTACAGTAACTTACTGGCAACAACTGGCAGCAAGTTCTTGTGAATTATTTTCAAAGTCAAGGTCAGGTACTTTAACAATTTACAGTGTTTTATGTATTTTCTGTAAAATGCAAAACAATAAACACAACATCAGATAAAAAAGTAAAAATACACTAGTTTACTTTAGTATTTACAGTACTATAGTGGATGTATTGTGATTTTTTTGAAGTAAAACTTAGACTACTGTGATTCTTTCTTTCAGTCTGTTTTTCAGTCTTTCTTTCTTTGTCGTTCTTTCTGTCTTTCTGCCTGTCTTTTTGTCTTTCTTTTTGTCTTTCTTTCTGTCTCTTTCTTTCTGTCCTTCTATCTTTCTGTCTCTGTCTTTGTCTGTTTGTCTTTCTTTGTCTTTTTTGTCATTTTTTTTGTCTTTCTGTCTTTCCTTCTATCGGTCTGTCCTTCTGTAAAAATACAGTACTTTCCTTTACTATTTACAGTACTATAGTGGATATTTTTGTGATTTCTGCTGTAATATTTAGACTACTGTGATTTTTACAGTAATACTTAGAATACTGTGATGTTGTCATGTTGACAGGTTGTAATGCACCTTTACAGCATTCTACTTTAAAATCATATCCAGTATGTTACTGTGAAATCTAAAGGAAATAACTGGAGATTTCACAATTATTATTTACAGTGGACATTTCTACTTTTCATCCTATAAAATTTGTGTTTTTATTTAACTTTTTTGTATACGGAGTGAAGTTACTCGTATATCGTAAATATCAACAAACTTGGCCGATAAAGTCGACTCACATTCTGATTCATCCTCCTTTTAATCTTTCTCTTTAGGGGACGCCAGGAGCCCCCGGGGCCCCGGGTCACACGGGTCCTTCAGGAAAACAGGGAGAACTAGGACCCCCGGTGAGTCAGAGGAGACCTGTAACAGTATGCCTTTCCATTTCCTGTGTGTGTGTGG
>NC_048420.1:24118586-24118791 GCF_013103735.1 Etheostoma cragini | reverse complement strand
GGGGGGCAGTCCCCCTTATGGACCAAAAGTATGGAGGTTTTTATTTTTTAAAATAAACAAAGCAGAGTGTAAGTTGTAATTTCCCCACCGGGGATCAATACAGGAAGCAGCAAGTAGTGTCAGTCCCGCAGGATTACCTGCTTCCTGTCTGGTCTGAAGGTACGCTAGTCTGTCAGCAGGATTACCTGCTTCCTGTCCGGTCTGA
>NC_048420.1:24114026-24118486 GCF_013103735.1 Etheostoma cragini | reverse complement strand
ACACACAAACACAAAGACCCACACACAGAGACAGACACACACACACACACACACACACACACACACACAAAGACCCACACACAGACAGACAGACAGACAGACACACACACACACACACACACACACAGACAGAGCGTTGTAATATGTTGGGAGAGTATTAAAGGAGACCTGTTACAGTATAAACGACGATTCCAGGTTTATACATGTAGATTGTGTTTCTAGTGGAACTAGGCTGCCCAATTTGGGGTTGGTGGGCCAAGTTTGGCCGGTGCTCACTTAGTTTTGGCCCTGATGGGGATATGACATGTTCACACTTACGCTCTTATTTTGAAAGTTTTATAAAATGCAAACACTAGCCGTTACAGAAAACATCGTTTTTGTGCAGCCTAAATAGAACTGAATGAGTTTCACAGATGTTAAGCACAGCGCTGTTAAACTTTCGTCTTTTATCTACGTAGTATTACAAGCATTACGGTATTCTTTCACATTTATCTGGCCACCCAGATCCATGTTGGCCCTTCATGTGAAAGAATTTGGACACATCTGTACCAGAACATGTTAACATGCTTTAATGTTTGACCCTTGTGTTGTAAGTATCTCAGTATGAGGATGCTGATCAGGGAGCTGTGGTCCCCCGTGTACCTCGTTCTCCCGGCTGCCCGTTCTGCCCGTTCTGTCCTGGGAAGCCGGGTCTTCCTGTGGGTCCCTGTTCTCCCTGGGGCCCCGGGGTTCCCTGTCTGCCAGGCTCTCCGGGGGGTCCCGGCACAGTGCGGATGGACACTGGCGGACTGGGCGCCTGGTTCAGGATGGAGTTGTAGCGCTCCATGTGGCCTGAAAACACAACGAGGGATCAATCCCCAGAAGACTGAGACTACTGGGACCTGCTGGTCAGGGATTGATGACTTATTGAAACTCCCTCCATTGATTCCTCGAGTCTTAAAATAAAGGTTTGAAATATGACAAAATGGATTAAACTTGAGGTTTGAGGATTTGTCTGTTTGCGTGCGGCGTGTAAACACAACAATCTGTTCGATGTTGATGTTGACCGAGCGTGGTCGTCATGGCGTCTGCCTCGCTGTATTTGCACGGCCGTGCCTTCTAGTATCGGTGATGTAACTTTGTGTGTGTTTGTGTGTGTGTGTTGGTGTCTGTATGCTTGTATGTGTCTGTCAGTCTGTGTGTGTCTGTCTGTACGCATGTGCATTATGTGTGTGTTTATGTGTGTGTGTGTGAGAGTGTGTGTGTGTCTGTCGGTCTGTGTGTGTCTGTCTGTACGCATGTGCAGTATGTGAGTGTGTGTGTGTGTCTCTGTCGGTCTGTGTGTGAATGTGTGGTTGTGTGAGTGTGTGTGTCTGTATGCATGTATGTATGTGTGAGTGTGTGTGTGTGTGTGCGTGGTTGTGTCTGTATGCGTGTGTCTCTGTATGCTTGTACGTGTCGGTCGGTGTGTGTGACTGTGTCTGTGTTTCAGACTGTCCGTGTGTGTCTGTGGTTGTGTGTGTGTGTGTGTGTGTGTGTGTGGTTGTGTGTGTGTGTGTGTGTGTGTGTGTGTGTGCCTGAATGCTTGTATGTGTCTTTGTGGCAGAGAGAAATGGGCCAATGAGCACTCAGTCGCGCGCACACACACACACACACACACACACACACACACTAAAAGAAATGGTGACAAACGTACTGTATTTCTTACTGAAGTTGCATTTTTTACTCACTCTGAATGAGCTGCTCACAGACCTGCCTGGCGATGTCCTGGACCGACGCTGTCGACTGCAGGTCACCCTGGAGACACAGACACACACACACACACACACACACACAAACAAACACACAAACACACACACACACGTAGAATCACGGTTCATCTAATGACAGAACTACACAGGGTGAAAACAATAGCTGCAGCAATGTGCTGTACAACAAAAACATGGTGTTTTTTAAAAATAAAACCATGTCAACCTTTTCTGATTTAACCTTAAAATACAGTTATGAACCTGAATATGCGCAGAATATGGGCGCTGTATTTGATCATTCCCCAAAACAGATTCACCCATCTACATGTGGAGATATGCTGCTCTATACACGCTAGAAGTAGTGATTATTTACATGGAGTCTGGTGGAGATATGCTGCTCTATACACACTAAAAGTAGTGATTATCTACATGGAGTCTGGTGGAGATATGCTGCTCTATACACGCTAAAAGTAGTGATTATTTACATGGAGTCTGGTGGAGATATGCTGCTCTATACACACTAAAAGTAATGATTATTTACATGGAGTCTGGTGGAGATATGCTGCTCTATACACGCTAAAAGTAGTGATTATTTACATGGAGTCTGGTGGAGATATGCTGCTCTATACACGCTAAAAGTAGTGATTATTTACATGGAGTCTGGTGGAGATATGCTGCTCTACACACTAAGTACGTGTTAGGTTCCTGAGTGTTTCTCCATCTCGTCCTACCTGCCAACGCTGTGATCACACAACGTTTCTGTGAAGAATAATGCCTTTTCTGAGAAAAGACTTGATTCTGCATTTTCAGAATATTTTTAGCAGTCCTTAATCTGCCTGTGTGAACGTGCTAATGACTCCCAACGTGGAAGTGATCCACAGCTTTATGTCAGCAGATTTGGCTGTTTTTTGACGTGTGGCCTGTCGCCAGCTGAGCGAACTGTTGCTGAGGTTTTACATTTTAAGAAAAGAATAAAAACAACGAGCCATCCGCCTGCGGCTCTGTTACCAGATGAGCATTTACAGGAACTCTAAAGTCATTTAACCCTCGTGTTGTCTTCCTGTCAAAACACTTATGGTTGATGCATTTTTATCAATGTTTTCAACTTTTTTTGCACGTTTTTGTCCCTTTTTTCAACACTTTTGATGCTTTTTTTTTAATGTTTTGAACACTACGTAACACTAACCTATTAACTCCAGTTTTACAGTTATCCACATTCACAAACAACTAAGCTACATGTTGAAATTGACCGGAATTCTCCTTTAAATAAAGGTTAATTACATAAATTAAAACAAATTTGACTGGGGAACAGACTTGGGGGCCAGCTGGGAGGAGGCCTCGGGGAAGACCCAGGACTAGGTGGAGGGACGTCCAGCTGGGAGGAGGCCTTGGGGGAGACCCAGGACTAGGTGGAGGGATTATATCTCCAACCGGGGCTGGGAACGCCTCGGGACCCCCCAGTCGGAGCTGGTTGATGTGGCTCGGGAAAGGGAAGTTTGGGGTCACGGGCTGGAGCTGCTACCCCGGAGACCCGAATTACGCATATATCTCATTCTCCATACTAACCTTTCTTCATGATAATCTGTGCATGTGACGTCTCTGGGTGCATGTCTGGTGTTTTAACCCTTGTGTTGTCCTCCCGGGTAGAAAAAAACGGACCACCACCTTACTAGTTTTACTACTTTTTGGAATTCATAGTCAATAACCCTCATTTATATAGAATTATACCTATATTTGAGTTAAAAAAACTGAAATTATGACTTATTTGACTAATAGTTAAGATCAGAGGAATAAATGTGATCAGTTGTATTTGCAAAGAGCGTTGGAAGGATTCCAATCCATTTTTTTTTGGTAATTTAGTTAAAAAGAAACTCCTATTTCAAATATAGACATTTATTAAATGGGGACAACAGGGGGGGTTAAAGATGTGACGTCTGTTCTGGGTGACGGAGCAGTGTTTTCAACATTTCCTGACATTTTAGAGACCGTAAAACTAATCCGTTATTTCAGGAAATAATCCACAGATTAATGGACAATGGAAACAATCGTTAGTTGAAGAACAACAAGAAACAACGTACCCGTTCCCCTTTGTCCCCTTTGGTTCCAGGAGGACCCTGCAACAGAGACGCATCAATGAAAAAGATGAAAACACAAACAGGTTCAACGCTTCAGACATAGGGTTGAAAAAGCAAAGGATTCTCTCTCTCTCTCTCTCTCTCTCTCTCCACGTCTGAAACAACAAACAAACCCTCCCACCAGGGGACCCCCCCCCCCAGGGTTCACCACGTTCAATTTAAGACTTTTAAAGCCCCTCCTGATTTGGGGTGTAATTGGGGCCTCTAGCTCCCCCAGTAAGAGTGTTAGCCCCAAGTTGACTGAGTTGGACTTGTCTCGGACTCTGTAGTATTTGGACTCGGACTTGTCTCGGTCTCGGCCACCGGTCTTGCCAGATATGGCTGTTGGGCTTCTGGTCTGGACCGAGTCCAGGTGTCTTTATTATGTTGATGATAATATTGGAGGGAAAGTGAAACCCAGAATGATTGTCTTGATACTGTCATGCATAAGACCTTTATTCTGTCCTGGACTCGGTCTTGACTCGAACTTGAACCTCTTTGGACTTCTGTGTCTGACAGACTCTCTCTGTGTCTGTCTGGAAGACTAGCGTACCTTCAGACCGGACAGGAAGCAGGTAATCCTGCTGACAGACTAGCATACCTTCAGACCGGACAGGAA
>NC_048420.1:24112851-24113926 GCF_013103735.1 Etheostoma cragini | reverse complement strand
ATTATTTACATGGAGTCTGGTGGAGATATGCTGCTCTATACACGCTAAAAGTAGTGATTATTTACATGAAGTCTGGTGAAGATATGCTGCTCTATACATGCTAAAAGTCTGGTGCATTTGGTGATGGTGATTTCGGGGCGGTTTCATGGTAAAAGAAGAATCAGAATAATAATCTGAGTCCGAAGTCTGCACATTTGTTCTCGCTCAATACTGGACCAACGTCATGGACTTTGGTTCACATGAGTCCCTTAGACCAGGGGTTCCCAAACTTTCAGCCCACGACCCCCAAAGTAACGTTGCAAGTGACTTGCGACCCCCCCACTATAAACGTATATAAACATTGCGCGCAACCACGCACGCACTTAAGGCGTATACAAACACGACAACACAAAATTACACTACAGCCATAACATTATTCTACAGTAATGTACTCATTACTTTAATTTCAACTTAACCTCACCTAATGAGATGAATGTGCAGTATGTTTGGAGCACAGGAAGTCCAATCTTGGTTTAATGTTGGAGACCGCTGCTCTGAGATCATTCTGCACATTCAATCGCGCTGTACACTGACCTGCTGAGACTGATCTGCTGAGACTGATTCTGTCGCTAATATATAGTAAATCTGTCGCAATAACCTCAGGGGTCAGAGTGGTCAAAGAAAATCGTAAGAGCTGTTCCCTTTTTATTTATTTGCTCAGTTTTATTTTAGATTTAACCACTAGTTTTATCTAGAGTTAAAATCATGGCTAACATGTGCTATTTCTAATCGTTTATTAAAATTTTATTTTATTTCTGGAAATCAACTTGCGACCCCCCCTCTCCGGCTCGCGACCCCCCTGTGGGTCCCGACCCCTACTTTGGGAATCACTGCCTTAGACGACTGGACCATACCTACCTCCAACATTGTAGCCCATACAGGAGTTCTGGTCGCAGTAGCCCGGAGGCCCAGTGGAGCCGACGGGTCCAGGGACTCCGGGACGACCAGGGGTCCCAGGATTTCCAGGCCGCCCTGAGGGACCCTGGCTGCCAGGTCTGCCCTGGCCTGGGGCTCCTGGGGGGGGGGGGGGGGGGGG
>NC_048420.1:24107086-24112751 GCF_013103735.1 Etheostoma cragini | reverse complement strand
TCTCCACCAGACTCCATGTAAATAATCACTACTTTTAGCGTGTATAGAGCAGCATATCTCCACCAGACTCCATGTCAAAAATCACAACTTTTAGCTTGTATAGAACAGCAAATCTTCACCAGTATCCATGTAAATAATCACAACTTTTAGCGTGTATAGAGCAGCATATCTCCACCAGACTCCATGTTAATAATCACTACTTTTAGCATGTATAGAGCAGCATATCTCCACCAGACTCCATGTAAATAATCACTACTTTTAGCGTGTATAGAGCAGCATATCTCCACCAGACTCCATGTAAATAATCACTACTTTTAGCTTGTATAGAGCAGCATATCTCCACCAGACTCCATGTAAAAAATCACAACTTTTAGCTTGTATAGAACAGCAAATCTCCACCAGTATCCATGTAAATAATCACAACTTTTAGTGTGTGTAGAGCAGCATATCTCCACCAGACTCCATTTAAATAATCACTACTTTTAGCGTGTATAGAGCAGCATATCTCCACATCTAGATGGGTGAATTAAGAGTTTTTTTCAACCAGACCAGAGTGGTGAATGTTGGAACAGTGGAAAGATGAACCAAGACGGCTATTGAATTTCTTTTTTGTTTCTGTCGACTTTTAATGAAGTGTGTTTTACGATGATAAAATTACTGTTTTACTACACAGAGTCTGGTAAATTGAAGATGGTGATTTCGGGGCACTTAGAATAATAATCTGAGTCTGTCAGCGGCAAAAACAGAACTTTTAGTGGACGAAACTTGATAACCCTAATTAACGTTACGTGGCAGCTTGTTTTGCCGTTGCCGGTCTCGCTTAATACTAGATCGGTTCAAAACAGTGTTGATCTCATCAGTCACTCAGGCACAAACATAGGAAAGTAGAGTCCAGGTAGAAAACAATAGAAGATACACCTAAAAACTAAACTTACAACTAGTGTAATAAAAAACATTTAATATTTGTTCTGTCCATCCATCTTTGTCCGCTTATCTGGTGTCGGGTCCCGACATATATATATATACACATATATATATACATAAAAAAGTTGTATCACTGCTGTGTAATTACAGTAATAGTGTTGAGGTTAGAGGACACAACCTAGATCAGTGTTTCTCAAATGGGGGTATGTGTCCCCCTAGGGGTACTTTGAAGGACTACAGGGAGTACATGTGGGTACTTAGGTGGACTACAGGGGGTACGTGTGCCCCTAGGGGTACTTGGGAACACTGCAGGGGGTACCTGTCCCCCTAGGGGCACTTGGGAGGACTGCAGGGGTACGTGTCCCCCTAGGGGTACTTGGGAGGACTGCAGGGGTACGTGTCCCCCTAGGGGTACTTGAGAGGACTGCAGGGGTACGTGTCCCCCTAGGGGTACTTGGGAGGACTGCAGGGGTACGTGTCCCCCTAGGGGTACTTGGGAGGACTGCAGGGGACGTGTCCCCCTAGGGGTACTTGGGAGGACTGCAGGGGTACGTGACATTTTTTGCTAAATGTTTTTCAGGCTTTTTTCAAAATTTTTGAAGTTTGTCACCATTTTTTAAGGTTTTGTCGCTTGTTTTGAACTGTTTGTGCCTTCTACTTGGCACGTGGCTTAAAAAGAAACTATTCAAAGGGGGAACATGATAGAAAAACCCTTTAGAACCACTGATCTAGATCATAGACAACCTGATGATAATTAGCTCATACATGACTGTATTTATTAATGACACCATGTTGAATGTAGACCTCTCTTTTTAAGCTTGTTTGAACGTTGTAAACTGTGACTGAGCATGAGAAGCTTCTCGCTGCTGAGAATGCATTTTGGATTGAAGGACGGTGTGTGTAACGTTTAATTCAGTCGTCTCCTTTTCATCTTGAAAAGACGTCGCCAGGTTAAACGGGGCGTGTCTCTGGAGCCGCCGGGGTCTGAGGGGGGAACACAAAACTCCTTGGACATGCACGGCTCTGTGTTCAGGTTGCATGTCTGGACTGCACGAGAAACTCTGCTCCAAAGACGTACATCATGATTTAGATATTTCTATCATTTGAGGTTTTTTTTCATCTTCTTCCTACAAGTCGCTTCACCCAAATCATATTATTTGAATAACTTTATTATGAGATAAAGCTGTAGACATGTGACAAAACAGAACAGAAACCTGGAAGATGAATTTCTTTCCACTGGGTTTAAACTAAAAAAACAATCGACATCTTGCTTTAAAGGTGCAGTAGGTTAGCCTGACCAGCCAGACCCACATCCAGATGTTGGGTCTGGGAGCTCCCCATTGGCTGGGCTCAATCCGAGGGTCCTGACCAGAATTTGGTTTTTCCAGCTCTCATGCCCACGGAGAGTTGCTAGACCGACCCTCGCTGCAGATTACAGGGTCCGTCTGGATTTCCAGGCTAGCTTTAGGCAGGACTGTGAAGATCCAGGACTTATTTGGGATCCAGTCAAATAATTTGAACCACTCCTTCTCTGTCCCTCCCCCTTTTTGCTAAATCCCAAAACGGTCTCCTAAGCCCCTCCCCCCACAAGGAAGAATGAAATTTGTGTCCCTCCCCCAGCCCTGATTGGTGCATCAGAACAGGGAGCGGTGGATTTTTGCAAATCACACTACAGGCTGTAGGTGGTGCTGGAGGAGCCGGATTAAGTTTTAATGACCTGCTTCATGTAGTTCTACTCCGACATAGGGAGCGTTTCAGTAAACATGACAAAGTTAGTTCTATAAGGCTTACGTACTGCACCTTTAAGTGAGAAAATGTTCATTATGAATTGGGTGAACCGGACCTTTTAAGCTTGAAACTACACACATCTGGAAACTTTAACTACCTGATGACCAACTCTCCGGCTGACTCCCGCATGTTAACATTTTATTAAGTGTTTTCGGGGGAATTCACAAAAAGATCGGGCCACTTTTGCGGCTCCTAAACCTGCACGAATAAGACAAAAATACACCACGTAAGTCTCAAAGCACCCGAAAAGATGCTGCATGGAGGGTTTCCTCGTTCACCGTCAAACACACCCGGATCAGAACTAATGCAACAAATCACTTCACGATAATTCACATAAACATGTCTGCTGGCAGCTTTTCTATCTGCTTCGTGTTAATTTGCTCTCCAGCGTCAGAAGGAGGGGAACTTTCTCACCCTCTCACGGGAGAAGACACGCGGGAAATCATATTTTCGCAGCTTCACAGTCGACCCCTCCGAGCTGTCGTCACATACCGAACACCAGGCCGAGAACCGGCCTTCAAAACCCTGGAAACACGTTGATGTAACGAATCCTGACGGTTAAAGGAAACCCGACATGAGTCATCTTCACACGTTAAATGCATGAGTGTGTGACTACCGTCTGCATGTTGTAATCCGTCCTCTCTCTGTGTCTTTCTGTCCATCGGTCTGTCTGTCCTCGCCTCCTTTTTACAAGTCTTGCTCTTCAGAACAGCACCTCAGTGACAGCTGAGCCACTTTCACAAACTCTGAAACATAAATAGTGATCAGGAGCTTTAATGCTGCAAAGGCTAAAGCAACACTGCAGGGAATGGAAGTGGTGTCACTTCCCTTTGAGTCCTTCATAACATTGACATTCAATGTTAAAATATGGGGCCCCTAAAGGGACATGGGGGACTGATTGTTCTTCTTCTTGTGGCCAAAAGTCTCTCGTCACAAGAAACCAGTCTGAAGCGTGACGTATGCTTCGGTTAAATTTCTCGCCTCCTCCATAAACCACATGAAACCAATGGGAGGGTTAACTTCTCTTGCTGCAGATGTCCCACTCTGATCAGAAAGCACAGAGGAGACACTTTTCCTCTCACTGGGACTCTAGACTCTCACTCTGAAGATAATCACCCTCGCTCTCTCCCTCGCTCTACCACTCACGCCGGCTGAACGGCTCCTGTACTCTGGAAAAGCGCTTTGAGTAGTCGTTAAGACTAGAGAAGCGCGATGTATAGATATATAGAACAGTCCATTTACATTGATAAGTCCCGCTTAAGGCTAGCAAAGCGATGCTAACGGAGTACTGTGGTCAAAGTTAGTAGTGCACACTCACACTATGAAATGGTTTCAGTTTGTTAATGACTCCATCAGCCAAACAACTAGTATTCAGATCGGTTTCCCGATACTTCAAGATACTTTCACGTACCAACAAGAAAGATTCTCTTAGTCCTCCTGCACACCGCCCGTGGGGCGTGGGTGTGGCGTGTCAGTTGCGTGGCGTGTCAGTTGCGTGGCGTGTCAGTTGCGTGGCGTGTCAGTTGCGTGGCGTTGTCTACGCCTTTGTACACCAGAAACGTGTCTGTCAGTGTGCGAGCTCTAATTCGTTAACGTGGGAGTAGAAAAGGCCCCAAAGTTGTGTAAGTGTTGCTTTTATTCAGTTAGCTGTGCAACCGATGTGCTAATTATAGCCGCGTTCGTACATGCTAGTATCGAGCTTCGGAACCACCTGACCTCGTCGGGCCAACGGGTGTAACATTGTCTTTAAACATGTCGAAATAAAAACAGACACGCCACGCAGGCAGTGTGGAGGAGCCCTGGAACAAGCCGTGAAGAGACTTTTAGGTTAGATGTACGGGATCTGACCGAGCTGAGTCCCAGATGTTGCGGATGTTTCAATTTCAATTTTATTTTATTTATAGTATCAATTCATAACAAGAGTTATCTGGAGACCCTTTACAGATAGACCAGGTCTAGACCACACTCCAGAATCTACAAGGACCCAACAGGTCTAGTAGTTTCCTCCAGAGCAAGCAACAGGGCCACAGTGGAGAGGAAAAACGTCCTTTTAGTCAGAAACCTGGGACAGACCCAGTCCCAGACCCAGACCCAGGCCCAGACCCAGGCCCAGACCCAGGCCCAGGCCCAGGCCCAGACCCAGACCCAGGCCCAGGCCCAGGCCCAGACCCAGGCCCAGACCCAGACCCAGACCCAGGCCCAGACCCAGGCCCAGACCAGGCCCAGGCCCAGGCCCAGACCCAGACCCAGACCCAGGCCCAGGCCCAGACCCAGACCCAGGCCCAGACCCAGGCCCAGACCCAGGCCCAGGCCCAGGCCCAGGCCCAGGCCCAGACCCAGGCCCAGGCCCAGACCCAGACCCAGGCCCAGGCCCAGGCCCAGACCCAGGCCCAGACCCAGACCCAGGCCCAGGCCCAGGCCCAGGCACTGACCCAGACCCAGGCCCAGACCCAGGCCCAGGCCCAGTCCCAGGCCCAGGCCCAGACCCAGGCCCTGACCCAGACCCCGGCCCAGGCCCAGACCCAGGCCCAGACCCAGACCCAGACCCAGGCTCCTGGCAGGTGGTGTCTGACGACTGGTTGGAGTTAGAATGAAGAGATGTTGCAGATGTTGCAGATGTTGCAGATGTTGTTAAACTCGCCCTGAAACATTCGTCCTCTTCTGACTTTGTCTTCTAGATTACGATCATCCTCTTCGTTAAATCCCCAGCTTCCCTTTCGTTAACATAAACTCCCGTAACAGCCCAAAACAACTCTTCTGAGATCCTAAAAGCTCATCTGCACAAAAACCTATTAATGTAGATTTTGCACGTTGTTTTAACAAGACTTTTAATTTGAAAAATTACAACTTAAAAACTTTAAGTGAGACGATTTGAATGTGAATTAATAGATAACTAATCCAATAATTGCCTTAAGGTTTTCACATTAAAACTCACTTTAACTTTTAATTTGCA
>NC_048420.1:24103236-24106986 GCF_013103735.1 Etheostoma cragini | reverse complement strand
GAGCCGTTATGGACCAATCAACAAGTGCCTGATGTAGAGGATTTCTTATGGACATGGTAGGGGGGACGGGGTGGGGGGTTCTGGTTGGGACTATTTTAACTCATCTATGCTATTGATTTAAGTGGTTTTTGTCTCAAAGTGGATTCTGCTGAACCGGTTTTTATATCGCACGTCTCTAACGGCGTTTTTCCACCGCCGGTAACCGCTCGCCACGACGCACTGAGCGTCCGTTCTCCGCTGCAGATTAGTAGCCGTGGCTGGTCGTCATAGCAACAAACTGCCGTGACCTAACGCAACACACACACACACACACACACACACACAAACACACACACACACACACAGTGGAAGGTGTGTTTGATTCTCGGCGTGTTGCCGCAGCAAGAAAATTAGTTTCTAATGGAAAAAAAATCACCAACCGGCCAATCAGCTGTCTGCAGCAATTAGAGAGGATTTTGTCCGACCAATCGGCAGTCTGCAGCAATTAGAGAGGATTCTCTCCGACCAATCGGCAGTCTGCAGTGATTAGAGAGGATTCTCTCCGACCAATCGGCAGTCTGCAGTGATTAGAGAGGATTCTCCCCGACCAATCAGCAGTCAGCAGCGATTATAGAGGATTCTCTCCAACCAATCAGCAGTCTGCAGTGATTAGAAACGATTCTCTCCGACCAATCAGCAGTCTGCAGGTTTTTTCCTCAGCAGCTTGGAGCTTAGACTGAGGTAGTACTACATAAAGTACCTGTTACAGGTACCAGGGAGTTATTATCGTCATGGAAAACCCAAAAAGGCGAGTCAAGGCGAGTTGAGTCGGTACCACGCGGTGGAAAAACCCCAAATGTTAAAGATTAAATGATTGGTTAACGTCTTCTCACCATCACGCCTGGCGTCTGTTTCACATTATAACCCGTGATCATAAACCGTGTTTTAAATAAAGTCCTGAACGCCAACGCCTGTCTCTGGGGCTCAGAGCGTCTTTTTGAAGTTGTGTCCTCATGTTGTCCTCATGTTGTCCTCATGTTGTCTTCATGTTGCCCTCATGTTGTCCTCATGTTGTCCTCATGTTGTCCTCATGTTGTCCTCATGTTGTCTTCATGTTGCCCTCATGTTGTCTTCATGTTGTCCTCATGTTGTCCTTATGTTGTCATCATGTTGTCATCATGTTGTCCCCATGTTGTCCTCATGTTGTCATCATGTTGTCTTCATGTTGTCCCCGTGTTGTCCTCATGTTGTCCTCATGTTGTCCTCATGTTGTCCTCATGTTTCCTCATGTTGTCTTCATGTTGCCCTCATGTTGTCCTCATGTTGCCCTCATGTTGCCCCCATGTTGCCCTCATGTTGTCCTCATGTTGTCCCCATGTTGTCCTCATGTTGTCCTCATGTTGTCCTATATTAATGTTCTTATTAATTCCCCAAAATAACATGACGCTCTTTGCCAAGTACAAATCTCTACTTTCATTAATTTTGGGGCGTCTTATTCAATTTTACAGCATTGTAAAACAAATGGAAGTGTTTTTGAAATAGTATTGAGTAAAAGTTGACATATTCCAGTCTGTGATTATCATCAACATCCATTCCTTTAATTTTAGTCTCAATAATTCCTAATTTCTGCTTTTCTAACTCAAACATTAGGCATAATTTCCTATAAATGAGGTTTATTGACCATAAATTCCAAAAATAACTGTAAAACTAAAGTTAATAAGTTAGTGTTACGTAGTGTTACACGTCAAAAAAAGTGACAAACATTGGAAAAAAAGCATCAAAAGTGTTGAAAAAAGGGACAAAAAGTTAAAAACATCGATACAAAAGGGTTGATTGGACGGGAAGACAACACGAGGGTTAAAAATGTGACACGTGGGACACGATCCCTGGTCTCCTGGGTCAAAGTCCCGGGTTTCCCCCATCAGCCACAACAAGCCAAACTGCTGCCAGCTTCTTCTCTTTTTAACTACTAAAACTACCCCGGTCCAGTCTTTCTTGTCGTTTAAGACGCCGGGTGTGATGCCGACTGTTTCCGGGGTTGTTGTCGACCCGCTTGGCTACAGGAAGTGCCTGGAGGACGTCCGGAGGACATTTACCCCTAGAGACACCAGACATGCACCTCTGTATGTTTCATAGCTTTACTTTGACCCTCGTGTTGTCTTCAGGTCAAACTGGACCCGTTTTCAAAGGTTTTTGTTAGGTATCTGAAATAAAGGAAGTCGGAATACGGGTGAAAAATGTTGGAAAAAGCCGAAAAATCGCTGAAAGAAAAATCAAATATGCCAAAAAAATACCAAAACGTCAGAAAGAAACGTCCTTAAAAAGCAACAAAAACGAGATAAGTTTCTCCTGGTCACAGGGAAGACAACACAAGGGTCAAGGGTTAATTTAAGGGGGGGGGGCTGAGTACCCAGGGTCCTCATGGAGGAGGGGCCCAAAAGATGCTGAAGAGCTGTGGATCCGAGGGGGGGGGGGGGGGGGGGACCCCAGGGACCCCAGGGACCCCATAGAAGATGCCTTTGTACAGGACCCAGAATGCTACTCCCCTGTCTGTATATGCTCGTTTTTGCTGATATAAACTTTAATTTTACTTAATTTTACTACGTTTATCTTATTATACGCTCATGTGTACATAAGGAGACACGATTCCACCGTGAAGCTTTAATTTTACAGATGTAGACGGACATTCTGCCTGATATGTGGAGGAGTTATTCCTCTTGGAGGAGAATAAACGATGGATTTGTGTCGGTGTGTGTTTTTTGTGTTTTTTCATTCTTAATTTCCAAAAAGCCTCGTTGCCGCTCCGGAGGACGGCTCCTCACCCTCGTGTTGTCCTCCCGGCGGAAGACATCTTGGATTAGTTTTATTTTCTTGATTTATTTCAACGTTTTTGAGTGGTTCAACACGCTGATTACAGATCTCGTCCTCTGATGGCGTTGATTATAATAATTAGTATTTATCTCTACGCTTCAATTACAGCGTCTCCGTTTGGATTGGATGAGATTTATGTTGTCCTCATGTTGTCCTCATGTTGTCCTCATGTTGTCCTCATGGTGTCCTCATGGTGTCCTCATGGTGTCCTCATGTTGTCCTCATGTTGTCTTCATGTTGTCCTCATGTTGTCCTCATGTTGTCCTTATGTTGTCCTCATGGTGTCCTCATGTTGTCCTCATGTTGTCCTCATGTTGTCCTTATGTTGTCCTCATGGTGTCCTCATGTTGTCTTCATGTTGTCCCCATGTTGTCCCCATGTTGTCCCCATGTTGTCCTATATCAGTTTTCTTTTTAATTCTCCAAAATAACATGATTGATTCCACCCAACTCAAACATTTGGTCTAATTTACTATAAATGAGGTTTATCAACCAGAAATTTCAAAAATAAATGTAAAACTAAAGTTAATATAACTTAATAATAATAAAATTATTATTAAAATTAAATAAAAATAATATCTTAGTGTTACGTAGTGTTGAAAACGTCAAAAAAATGAACAACACAAAAGTGTTGAAAAAAGGGTCAAAAACGTGAGAAAAAGTTAAAAACATCGATAATTAGTGTCAACAAAAGTGTTGATTTTCAATTCTGACGGGAAGACAACACGTGGGACCCTACAGGACGAGATGAGGGGTCTCTGGGACCTGTAGGACGAGATGAGGGGTCTCTGGGACCCTGGAGGACGAGAGGAGGGGTCTCTGAGACCCTGTAGGACGAGATGAGGGGTCTCTGGGACCTGGAGGACGAGAGGAGGGGTCTCTGAGACCCTGTAGGACGAGA
>NC_048420.1:24095029-24103136 GCF_013103735.1 Etheostoma cragini | reverse complement strand
CACACACACACACACACACACACACACACACACACACACACACACACACACACTGAGTTACACTGATGTGATAAATCAAGGAGCACCACAGGTGACTACTGTCATTAATGAGCACTAAAAATAACGGCACCACGGAAATAATAGATTTATTATTATTATAATTATAGAATAATAGAAACGGAAATATTAAAAAAAACGACAAAAACACAAAGAAAATGTGGAAAAAAATGTCAAAAACCACAGAAAACGTAAACAAAACGACTAAAACACATCGAGCAGAAACGTCTCCATTTAACAGGAGTTAGATGGGATTTTCACGCCCGCTGTGGGATTCAAAGCTGATTAAAGCGTCCTGTGTGTCTCTCATGTCCCTTTTTTATGTTGTCTCTCTTTACAGATGTATGAATGAATAATAATATAATATGCAAATTCTCTCCCAGTGTGTGTCGGACGTTCACTGTCGACTGCAAAATTCAAATTGGTCACCTGACCGATGACTGAATGTGGCTTAAAAACACAACACCTTGATTCCTTTGGTTTGGTTAATAATAGAGAGTTTTTCTGCTTCTGGTTTTGCAGAGATAGAGTCATTATTTTTGGAAAATCCGGAGATATTAAGAGATGAAAAAAACTACAAAGAAACAAGGAACTACAAATTGGCTGAAAGGATATACAATAAGACCGGAAGGGGATCTAAAACCACTTCAAAAGATGAAAAAACGACTAGAAAGGGACGTAAAGAACATAAAAGACACACTGGCTTCAGACGGAATCCATTTTATATAATACTGTATGAAGACAAAGAGATGCAAACCCATGACGAAAAGATGCACAACAACTAAAAAGATATTCAAAAACCACGGGAAAGGGAACAAAGACTCAAAAAACAACTGGAAGAACATTTTAAAAAACTACCAACAGACTGAAAGGCTTTCAAACTGGCAACAAAGAGACTCAAAGAGACTCAAAGAGGCTCCAACCGACCCCAAAGAGACTGAAACTGAACCCAAAGAGATTCAAAGAGGCTCCAACCGACCCCAAAGAGACTCAAACCGACCCCAAAGAGACCCAAAGAGGATCAAAGAGACTCCAACCGACCCCAAAGAGACTCTAACTGAACCCAAAGAGATTCAAAGAGGCTCAAACTGACCCCAAAGAGACTCAAACCGACCCCAAAGAGACCCAAAGAGGATCAAAGAGACTCCAACCGACCCCAAAGAGACTCAAACTGAACCCAAAGAGACCCAAAGAGGCTCAAACTGACTCAAAGAGGCTCAAATGGCAACAAAAAGACTCAGAGGCTCAAACTGACCCCAAAGAGACCCAAAGAGGCTCAAACTGACCACAAAGAGACCCAAAGATACCCCAAAAAGACTCAAAGAGGCTCAAACTGACCCCAAAGAGACCCAAATAGATGGAAACTGACTCCAAAGAGATCCAAACTGACCACAAAGTTACGAAAACAACCTCAAAGATTCAGATAGTCCTTCACCCATGTTAAACACATGACTGACTGATTTCTTCTAAAAAAAGCACAACTACAAAGAGAGACGTTACAACTACAAAGAGAGACATTACAACTACAAAGAGAGACATAACAACTACAAAGAGAGACATAACAACTACAAAGAGAGACAGAAAGACGTAACAACTACAAAGAGAGATTTAACAACTACAAAGAGAGACGTAATTACTACAAAGAAAGACATAATAACCACAAAGAGAGACATACCAACTACAAAAAGAGACATAACAACTACAAAGAGAGACATAACAACTACATAGAGACATAACAACTACGAAGAGAGACAGAAAGACATACCAACTACAAAGAGAGACATACCAACTTCAAAAAGAGACATACAAACTACAAAAAGAGACATAACAACTACAAAGAGAGATGTAACAACAACAAAGAGAGACATACCAACTTCAAAAAGAGACATACCAACTACAAAAAGAGACATAACAACTTCAAAGAGAGACGTAACAACTACAAAGAGACATAACAACTACAAAGAGCGACATACCAACTACAAAAAGAGACATAACAACTACAAAGAGAGATGTAACAACTACAAAGAGAGACACAACAACTACAAAGAGAGACATACCAACTACAAAAAGAGACATAACAACTACAAAGAGAGATGTAACAACTACAAAGAGGGACACAACAACTACAAAGAGAGACATACCAACTACAAAGAGATACACAACAACTACAAAAAGAGACATACCAACTACAAAGAGAGACATACCAACTACAAAGAGAGATGTAACAACTACAAAGAGACAAAAGAACTACAAAAAAGACATAACAACTACAAAGAGAGACAAAAGAACTACAAAGAGAGACATAGCAACCACAAAGAGAGACATAACAACTACAAAGAGAGACATAACAACTACAAAGAGAGACCAAACAACTACAAAGAGAGACAAAACAACTACAAAGAGAGACATAACAACTACAAAGAGAGATGTAACAACTACAAAGAGACAAAAGAACTACAAAAAAGACATAACAACTACAAAGAGAGACAAAAGAACTACAAAGAGAGACATAGCAACCACAAAGAGAGACATAACAACTACAAAGAGAGACAAAACAACTACAAATAGAGACAAAACAACTACAAAGAGAGACCAAACAACTACAAAGAGAGACAAAACAACTACAAAGAGAGATGTAACAACTACAAAGAGACAAAAGAACTACAAAAAAGACATAACAACTTCAAAGAGAGACATAACAACTACAAAGAGAGATGTAACAACTACAAAGAGAGACATAACAACCACAAAGAGAGATGTAACAACTTCAAAGAGAGACATAACAACTACAAAGAGAGATGTAACATCTACAAAGAGAGACATAACATAGTGGGAGGAGTGGGGCCTTATACGTGTCTGTATCCAGGGGCCCAGAGTCCTAAAATCTGTCCATCGTGAAGGTAAATAGAAGAAATAGACTTTTAATTGTCCTTAATTAAAACAGAGTCTACTTTTTTCCCCAACTGTTGTACTTTTCTGTCCTAAGAAGCTTTTTATCTGCAGATATGTGTGACACTGATGGCTCCTGATTGTTGTTTACAAGACTATTTTTAAGCCTTGAGTGGTTCAGTCTTTAACTTTTGTTGCTAAGCAATGTTGGCCAAAACTCTGCCTATTGGCTAGAGCTGGCAAATCTTTGCCTGGCAACATTACCTGATTGATTGATTGTGTATTGTGGAAACACCGGCAACAGCTTCCAGTTTGCCGACTCTGGCTCTGACGTCTGTTTTGGAGGCTCTGCATGATTTTATCCAGTTGCCTCTGAATGCACCACGTCTGAACATAAACACCGGGACGTTTTAATGTTTTTACTTTGAATAAACTGCAGACAGGCAGACGGTTGATGACGGAAACCGGCTGCAGAAGGGGGGTCGACTAAGCAGCTGACTGATGTTTCACATGTTTTAAATACACACAGTATATGTATTTTTATATTAGATATTTTTATCTAATCAAAAACAACTAATTAAAAGGGAATTTCCCCCATTGTGGGATGGATGAAGTGTTATCTAACATGTTTTCGGGGGGGAAATTGTCAGCCGAGAGCATGTCAAGATTTAAGTCTTTAACACAAGGGACACTATGTCACAGGGAGGTGCGTTCAGGTGCATTCTGGGTGTGCTGGTCTTACAGGGAGGTGTGTTCAGGTGCATTCTGGGCGTGCTGGTTCTACAGGGAGGTGTGTTCAGGTGCATTCTGGGCACGCTGGTCTTACAGGGAGGTGTGTTCAGGTGCATTCTGGGCATGCTGGTCTTACAGGGAGGTGTGTTCAGGTGCATTCTGGGCGTGCTGGTCTTACAGGGAGGTGTGTTCAGGTGCATTCTGGGTGTGCTGGTCTTACAGGGAGGTGTGTTCAGGTGCATTCTGGGCGTGCTGGTCTTACAGGGAGGTGTGTTCAGGTGCATTCTGGGCGTGCTGGTCTTACTGGGAGGTGTGTTCAGGTGCATTCTGGGCGTGCTGGTCTTACAGGGAGGTGTTGTCCGTTCTCAATGGCGAGGTAAGGAAGAGCTTCTTATTGCATGGTGTACGTTGTCATGTCTGCACGTGAGACAACAAACCTCTCGAATCTACAGCAAAGGCAAAAGAAACCGGGGACCAGTCTCAGGATTTCAACCAGGATGATTTTACAGATTTCAAAGGTTGTTTCAACTGTTAAAAGGTTTTAAAATGACCTAAATGTGTTAAATGTAGAACAACCCCAGAGCCCCAGAGCCCCGGCCCGGGTGCAGTTCTCCGGGCCGGGTGCAGTTCTCCGGCCCGGGTGCAGTTCTCCGGGCCGACGGCAGGCGTCGCTCTCCGCCATCTTTTCACCGAGCTGCGGGAGGCTGCGTGGACATCTGATCAGCTCCAACAGGTCCATTTATCCGAAATACTCGAGCCTGATGAAATGCAGACCGCAATCTGGCGAGCAGCTGACACCTAAAGCCCCCCCCCCCCCTGTATAATCACAGCTGATTTAAGTGTCTTTAGAAGCCGGCTGCTGTGAGTCAGGTGTGCTCCAGGATCAAACAGGTGTGCCAAAGAAACCAACACTCAGATATTTTAACATAGTTTCATAATAATGACATTACAGGAAGATTGGGTTATGCAACAAAAGTGTGTTTAGCACTCAGAAAACATAAAATATCATGAATATTGTACAACAAAACATACTCTACATCAAGGTAAAACTATGGGTGCCGTGAGGGATGTGGCGGAGGCAGCATGGTGAGAGCTGAAAGTGCCTTTTCAAGCCATAAAATCATAATAAAATAAATAAAATATCACCACATGAGTGCTGGAAGTCCCTCCATTATTATATATGAAGGTTGTAGTGATGTGCAGTAACGTGTTAGTCACCATACAGGTTGTTAGAAAGACGTTAACACGTTTATTTTGTATGTCTAGTTTTATTTTGCAGTAACAAATAATACAAAAGTAGAAAAATAATAGATACTATACATCAAAATAAAACAATAGGTAGGCCACCACGGGGAATGTGGCAGAAGCAGCAGGATTTAAAGTGCAGATACGCATCCAATAAAGTCCAAATAAAATAAATGTAGAGCCCCACGTGAGCGCAAGAAGTGCCTCAATGAATATATGTGGAGGTTGTAGTGATGTGTAGTAACAGCCGGCCATGCTGCATGTCAGCAGGCTGCAGGAGGGGGACCGGAGGGGGACCGGAGGGGGACAGGGGTGCGGGGCTGCACCATGCCCGCGCCTCTGCACCGCAACCCGGGCCGCCGTGCAGCAGCGTCCGGCTGCACGGACCACGATCAAACTTTTCTGTACATTGTCACGTCACCTGCACGCGAAACGTAAACATGGCATCCTATGCAAATATATGCTGACGTAAAAGATCATGTGGTTTTTGTCGTCGATCCCCCCTATGAGCAACGAGGAGGTTTTTTTTTTTTTTTTTCTCCTTCTCCTCTCTACTGTTGTCTTTAGGTTAGCTATGCTACAATCTTTACTGTACCCAGCGCTAGCTATATGCGCCCCGCACCGCTCCACTCTGGATATCTGGGAATAATCAACTTCCAGGCGGTCGCACCCGGCACCCAGAGACCACACACAGGTAGGACGCAAGGGGAAACTTCTTATTTATTTAACTTATGGGGAGAAATGTGGACCAAAGTGACCGCAAAAGTGAAGTTACTAAAGCGGCTTGGTTGCAGCCCGACTAGCCGCCGTGGCTGGCTGTCTCTGCTGCCCGGGCTGCCGCTGCTAGCGACCGTCCCCCTCCCTCCATCACAGGCTCTCGGAGCGGGGAACCACCTCGCTATCACCCCGCTAACCTCCACGGCAGCCAGGCAGGGGGGAATTACAACTGTTAGATACCTGGCTGTCAGGGAACTTTGTGCGGCTGCTTTCTGGCTTTTTTTCGGGCGATAGTTAGTCAAACAAGTGAACGTCATCCGGTTCTTTTTTTTTTTGGGGGTAGCCAACTTTTGCCATTCCCCCTCCACCCCGGGTGAAAGTGCACATAATAAATGTGTTAGCAAGCGGAGCTAGCCGTTGACCAGTTAGCCCCCCTGTCAACGACGGGCACCCCGGCGAAGCTAAGCGCTTTAGCTTTAGCCTTTCCCCCCGCACACAGCAGCACGAAACGTGGCTGCCAGTCTCTGGATGTTACGCTTTCATGTCGGGAAATGCATTTGTTTTGGCTGGCTCTCCTCCCCCCCCTTGTTTCCCCATCCGAGTTAGCGTCGCTCCACCGAGCCAAGTAGACCGTGATCCCGGGGTTGTTGTGTCGGGACACGGTTGCGATACAGCGGGGGACAGTTTGGTGGAAGTAGCATCGGGTGCTCCGTGTTGTTGTCGCCCGCTGTATGTTCGGTTCAACCGGGGCTAGCTAGCAGACAGCCAGTCTGGCTGGTTGGGTCATCTGAGGTGACGCCGCCGTAAGCGGGCTGTATAGAAACACACAAAATGTCGTTTTTTAAACAGTTTTTGGAGAGAAACGGACCGGTAGATAACATCGGTGTTCGTGTATTAACTGGCTTATGTCTTTTAAACCGAGTGTCCGTAACGTTAGAGCCGCTTTAATGCGTGTTTTTTGTGTAGAAACGCACCGTTGGTGTACGTTACTGGACGGTTTGAAACCAACGGCCGTTTAGTTTGAATTTAAACAGTTTTAAATTCAAACGGACCGTTGGTCGACGCCTGTAACTGCTGTAACTGGTGTATATGGAGACGTTTAAGTGTATTAAGTTGTTGTTTTAACTCGTTTAATGTTATCTACGAAGGGGGACCGGTGGATCTGGTCCAGAGGAGGACTGGGTCTCCGTTTAGCCGTTGACTTCATGCTGGTTAACGGCAGACTGGTTTTAGCCTGCCGGGATGTACAGTAACTACCGGTATCTAATATTAGGAAGGGGATGTCAGTGTGTACGGTAGTGTCAGTTAGCCTAAAATTAGACTGGTTTAACATTGGACTGGTTTAACATTAGACTGGTTTAAGATTGGACTTGTTTAACATTAGACTGGTTTAGCATTAGACTGGTTTTAACTGGTTTTAGGCTGTGGGTATGTACAGTAAACTATTAATTAATAATAATATAAAACATTAATATTTAACAATATGAAGAGACTGTCATGGTTAGGGTTAGTCGGTCAGTTACTGTCAGTTAAATATAAGACTGGTTTAATATTAGACTGGTTTATTTAGTTAATATTTAGGCTGATTTAAACACTTTAATTACATTTGGCAGATGCGTTAACATTCGTATTTAATCAGTTTATTTTTCACATAAACTGGCGGGTGTTTTTAAAAGAAAAACCTCTCGTTTCTAAGTTCATTCGGTTCTTTCTCCGACCTAATTTCCCAAATCTTGTTACATAAAAGCATGAATTATTAGGCGCGCCCCGTAAGCCGGTTCTCCACACACACACACACACACACACACACACACACACACACAGCGGGACACAAAAAAGTCAAGTGACCCACGACCCCGACTCAGGGTACCATCAACAACAACAACAACAACATGTACGTTGGACTGTTGTTTCTGTCTTTCATGCGGTCCTGGCTGTCCCCCGTGAGTCAGGGTTCTGGTTTGAAGGACACCCAGAGGGAAGATTTAGACGAACAGGTGTGCAAACTGAATTTGGGCAGTTTTCACCCCCGACAGTGGGACTGGAGTGTGTCTTGGCTCTCAGAAAACACCGGAGAGGCTCGCATTTTGGCAGCAGCTCCTCCTCTTCCTCCTCTTCCTCCCTCTATGCTGCCCGGTGACAGCGAGACCTCCAGCGGGGCTGCACCGTACGGCTCCTGTTGAAAAGTGTGTCAGGTTCCTTTAAAACCACCTCCATCCCTCCCGTCGGTCCGGGTCCAGGTCCAGGTCCAGGTTCAGGCGTCTGTCCCCGTTGACCGACTTCTTTGTGTCTCGTTATTTAGCAGCCATTGTGTGGGCTCTTTAATCCGATGATATGGATGCAGGGATCAGTCAGTCACGCTGCCGTCTCCCAATCACAGCACGCTCACCCGCTCTCTGGCTGCTGTTTGTTGTTATACACACACACACACACACACACACACACACACACACACACACACACACAC
>NC_048420.1:24093541-24094929 GCF_013103735.1 Etheostoma cragini | reverse complement strand
GTCTCTACATACTACTCTGTACTGTTGTGTCTCTACATACTACTCTGTACTGTTGTCTCTCTACGTACTACTCTGTACTGTTGTCTCTCTACATACTACTCTCTACTGTTGTCTCTCTACATACTACTCTGTACTGTTGTCTCTCTGCATGCTACTCTGTACTGTTATCTCTACGTACTACTCCCTACATACTACTCACTACATACTACTCTCTCTACATTTTACATACTCCTTGGTATTGTTGTCTCTAACTTACTACTCTGTACTGTTGTCTCTCTACATACTACTCTGTACTGTTGTCTCTCTACGTACTACTCTCTACATACTACTCACTACATACTACTCTCTCTACATTTTACATACTACTCTGTACTGTTGTCTCTCTACTGTTGTCTCTCTACGTACTACTCTCTACATACTACTCAGTAGTGTTGTCTCTCTACGTACTACTCTCTACATACTACTCACTACATACTACTCTCTCTACATTTTACATACTCCTTGGTACTGTTGTCTCTCTACGTACTACTCTCTACATACTACTCAGTAGTGTTGTCTCTGTGCGTACTCTCTACCGAGCGTCTGTATTTTTACTACTCTGGAGTGAGATCAGGTTCTGTGAGAGGGCTGATGGATCTCTCCACAACCGCTGGTGGATGTATCGACTACGTGGGAGAGAATGACTCACCCTCACAGTCCACACACACACACACACACACACACACACACACACACACACACACACACACACACACACACACACACACACACACACACACACACACACACACCTGTGGAGGAGGTGTGTGTGTGGGCGGGCAGATTGCTGCCTGCTCGCCTCTCTCGCTGCTGAACTTCGACACCGCGCTGCGGTTCTTTGTTTTTCCCGCCAACACGGCCGCTCGTCGGCGCGGGAGACGTCTCACCGGGTGATTCGGTTGTTTCGCTCGGCGCCGGCGTGTGTGATTCCTCGCCGCTTTAACTTCTCAGATCGTCTTAGTTTCACCGAGTGTCTCGTTCACACAGCTGAGGAGGAGGAGGAGGACGAGGAGGAGGACGAGGAGGAGGAGGACGAGGAGGACATGTGAGGCTACATCTACCCCGCTGCGTTCTACGCTAGGACGGCATTCTGCCTCCGAGGAAGAAGGGAATGGAGGAAAGGAAGGATAGGAAAGGGACAGGAAGGAAGGATAGGAAAGAGACAGGAACAAAGGATAGGAAAGAGACAGAAAGAAGTAAAGGGAGGATAGGAAAGATACAGAAAGGAAGGAAAAGACACGGGAAGGAAGGAAAGAGACAGAAAGGAAGGAAAGAGACAGGAGGGAAGGAAAGAGACAGAAATGAAGGATAGGAAAGAGACAGAAAGGATTGGAAAGAGACAGAAATGA
>NC_048420.1:24092435-24093441 GCF_013103735.1 Etheostoma cragini | reverse complement strand
AGGGGGGTGTATACTTATGCCCCTGTATTTTAACATAGGGGGGGTATACTTATGCCCCCTGTATTTTAACATAGGGGGTAAACTGCTGTAGCTGACAGAAACCATGCGGGGGGAGATGTGCTTGTGCCCCCCCCGCCGGCAGAGGGCGATCCAGATGTTTTGGCTCTGCCGGTCTCGGCATCGGGCCCTGGTCCAACCGTGCAGCTCGCTGCCAGCGGTTGTGTAACAGGGTTCAGGTTCCGCTTCAGGCCTACACACAGATACTTGGACCAGGTCCGACTGCTCTCTGTTGTTCTCGCCCCCCGAGGAAGGGTTTCTGTGGAAAATTCATGCAGCGCCGACGCAAACTAGACCCTCAGAAACCACAAGCAGGGACTCCACCGGGTGATGATGTGCAGATGGAGCCACGATCCAAGTCTCACTCCTCCCCCCTCTCTCCATCGGCGTTGTCCTCAGGTTGTTGTTATGTTGTCCTCATGTTGTCCTCATGTTGTCCTCATGCTGTCCTCATGCTGCCCTCATGTTGTCCCCATGTTGTCCCCATGTTGTCCTCATGTTGTCCTCATGCTGTCCTCATGTTGTCCTCATGTTGTCCTCATGTTGTCCTCATGCTGTCCTCATGCTGTCCTCATGTTGTCCTCATGTTGTCCTCATGCTGTCCTCATGCTGCCCTCATGTTGTCCCCATGTTGTCCTCATGTTGTCCTCATGCTGTCCTCATGTTGTCCTCATGTTTTTGTCATGTTGTCCTCATGTTGTCCTCATGCTGTCCTCATGTCCCAGAATGGAGCTCTGAGACGCTGCAGACACAGAGTACCAGGATGGAGCCCTGAGACGCTGCAGAGACAGAGTACTAGGATGGAGCCCTTAGACACTGCAAAGACAGAGTACCTGGATGCAGCTCTGAAACGCTGCAGACTAGGAGTACCAGGATGGAGCTCTGAGACGCTGCAGACTAGGAGTACCAGGATGGAGCTCTGAGACGCTGCAGACACAGAGTACTAGGA
>NC_048420.1:24091011-24092335 GCF_013103735.1 Etheostoma cragini | reverse complement strand
GGGGGGGGGGGGGGGGACGAGGGCACCTCAACCTTTAAATTCACACCTGTGGAAGCCAGCGTGACATAGCGTGGGCCAATCAGAGACGGCCCTGGGCCGAATTTCTGCTTCTTTTTTTTTGTCGGCGTTTCTTTTTGCGCCATTTTGTCGTTTTCAACTTTTGTCGTGAATTTGTAATTATAATAATCCGTTGCAACCCAAATACCTATTATAAGTTCCTTAAAGGTCCCATGGCATGAAAAAGTCATTATTTGTTTTTTTTATATATATATATATATATATATGAGAAAATGAAAGCTACGATAGACCTTATGAGGTCATAAGGGGCAAGGTTACCTCCCCTTTCTATGCTTTGCCTGGCCAGAGAATTTGGCCTCCCCTCCTCAATAGCTACACACTTAGAAATGGCACAAGAGACTTCAGATACAGTATCACGGGACCACTTAGGCCTATATATGTTTTTTAAATCGTCCGTTATTAATGCCAATACCAATAGATCGGGAAATGCCTAAAATCGGCCGATAATAACGGCCCGCCGATATATCGGCCGCGTTCTAATGTCGAGATCTAAAAAGCGATCGCACGAATAGTAACTGAAACGTAAAGACTGAAATATAAAAACTTCTGCTGCACAAATTGTTGCAGAAAAATTCACTTGAATTCAGCAAAATTAATTTTGCGACTCTAAAAAAAATTGTTTGTTTTTCTGTTGTCGCCATGGCCCGCTACACGTTCTGCAATGCCATGTTCGTCCTGCCACGTCTTGCTACTTCCTGGTACGTCCTGCTACGTCCTGCTACGTCCTGCTACGTCCTGCTACTTCCTGCTACGTCTTGCTACGTCCTGCTACTTCCTGCTACGTCCTGCTACGTCCTGCTACTTCCTGCTACGTCCTGCTACTTCCTGCTACGTCCTGCTACTTCCTGCTACGTCCTGCTGTGCCTTGTAATGCTGTACAGTGCCCTGCTATGCCATGAACTACTACAAACTACTATTTTTTGGGACTGTTATCGCCACTCTTCATTCTAACCCCAACCGGTCGTCAGACACCGCCTACCAAAAGTCTGGGTCTGGGCCCGGGCCTGGGTCTGGGCCCGTGTCTGGGTCTGGGTCTGGGTCTGTCCGAGGTTTCTTCCCAAAAGGAAGTTTTTCCTCTCCACTGTGGCCCTGTTGCTTGTGTGTCTAGAGTGTGGTCTAGACCTCCTCTATCTGGTCTAGACCTGCTCTATCTGGTCTAGACCTGCTCTATCTGTAAAGGGTCTCGAGATAATTATTGTTATGAATTGATACTATAAATAAAATTGAATTGAAACTGGGAGTTATC
>NC_048420.1:24089105-24090911 GCF_013103735.1 Etheostoma cragini | reverse complement strand
TTTCCTATAAATGAGGTTTATTGAACATAAATTCCAAAAATAACTGTAAAACTAAACTTAATAAGTTAGTGTTACGTAGTGTTGAATATATATATATAAAACTGGAGAAATGTTGATTAATGTCCAAATCAAATCAAATCAAATCAAATCAAAACAAAACAAAACCTACAAACGTCTTTCTGACCTCCGTTTCTAACGGGAGCGTCGCCGCGGCGACGGTTCGTTTCTCTGTTTTGAAAGAGGTAATCTCTCCGGCGGAGATCGGGTCTTTGTGCGCCGGCGAACGCTCTTTCAAAGACGTGAATACCAGAAGTTATTCCAGATGCGTTTCATGGTTTTTATTCCCTTGGAAAGAAAAAGAAAAAGAGAGGTCACTGTCCATTTAATGTGTAATTTGGCCGAAAGCAGAGCCTTTATTTGGATGAATGGGACGCGATTTGGCTCAAAAATAAAATTAAATGTAGGTTAGGCTCCTTTATAATTGGCAGAAAATTGTTATTCAACTATTTTAATTTCTCCTTTTTGTCCAGACACACGTATCCATCCACCAAGGATGAAGTTACACAAAAACAACAACAAACGATCATTTCTCTGAGAAGAATAAAAGCAAGGCTAGAGCTCGGGGAAGATTAAAGCTCTAACCTCTAATATTTATATCCAAATATAGCGTCACGGAGACAGTCCGACTTATTGGGCGAAGTACCACTGACAGGAGCAAGGTAACACTCCGCCCAGCTGAGAAAGTAGTCCCTCCAAATGTAACGCGGCCGTTGGGATTAGAGCTGAAAGAATGGGACACGGATGGTGAAGAAGGGACAAAAGTAGTCTAAAAAACCTTGAAAATGCAACAAAAACATGATAAGAAAATGTTGAAAAAAAAGGGCCAAAAACAACTTGAAAAAAGGCCGAAAAAAGTCAAAAAGATCCAAAACAAATGGTGGAAAAATATTGGAAACCGGGCGACAAAAAGTAGGCTGAAAAACCTTGAAAATGCAACAAAAACATGAAAAGAAAATTAAAGAAATTCAACACAAATGGCAGAAAAAAGTGACAAAAACTTTGAAAAAGGCAAAAAATATAAAAAATAGGCTGAAAAACCTCTAAAAAACAACAAAAACATGAAAAGAAAATGTTGAAAAAAGGGCCGAAAACAACTTGAAAAAGGCCAAAAAAAGTCAAAAAGATTCAACACAAATGGCGGAAAAAAAGTGACAAAAACTTTTAAAAAATAGGCTGTAAAAACCTTGAAAATGCAACAAAAACATGTGGAAAAAAGTGTAAAAAACTACTTCAAATACGCCAAAAAATGTCAAAAAGATTCAACACAAATGGTGGAAAAAAACTGGAAACCAGGCAACAAAAAATAGTCTAAAAAACCTTGAAAATGCAACAAAAACATGAAGGAAAAACCATGAAAAAAGGCCAAAAAGTCTTGAAAAAGGGACAAAAACTTCAACAAAAAAAACGACAAAAACATTGAAAATAACTTTTCAAAAAGCCCAGTTTTGATTATTAATTATTATAAATTTTGCCTTTATTGTGATTTTTTACAGTAATGCTTTGACTACTGTGATTCGTTCGTTCTTTCTTTCTTTCTTTCTTTCTTTCTTTCTTTCTTTCTTTCTTTCTGTCGTTTTCTCTGTCTTTCTGTAAAATTACAGTAGTTTACTGTTTACAGTACTATAGTGGGTTTCAACTGTGATACTCAGAAAAAAATAGACAGATGGATAGATAGATAGACACATAAATGAATAGAGAGATAGATGGATGGATAGATAGATGATAGATGGATAGAGAGATAGATAG
>NC_048420.1:24087876-24089005 GCF_013103735.1 Etheostoma cragini | reverse complement strand
CCCCCCCCCCCACAGCGGAGAATATGCGGAGGTGTGTGTGAAGCTAGTATAAATAAGGAGGTGTTTCGAAGGTACCCATGTTAACCATGTTTTGCAGAAGTAGATTAACTGACCGGTGCAGGACAAGAAGACTACAAGAAACACAGTTATTCTGATGTTCAAAGACACACTTTGGCCCCCCCCCCGACATCTCTCCATTAGTGCATGCATAGATACTGAGCATGTGGGTGGAGTTCAGCCTGGTGTGTAGTGTGTGTAATAACAACAGTAATCGTAACTTCCCCTTGTGGGAGCATTATTATTATTATTATTATTATTATTATAAGTTCAGTGCCCATGGAGAGACATTAGTCCGCCTTCTCTCTACTGGCCGATTCATTCATTCATTCATTCATTGGTTGTCTAGACTCGACAGATGAAGCATGAAGCATTTTATTTCGACATCTTGGGACGCTAACGCTAGCCAACTAGCGGCTATCGCCAGCAAACTAGCGGCTAACGCTAGAAAACTTGTGGCTAACGCTAGCAAACTTGTGGCTAACGCTAGCAAACTAGTGGCTATCACTAGCAAACTAGCGGCTAACCCTAGAAAACTTGTGGCTATTGCTAGCAAACTAGTGGCTATTGCTAGCAAACTTGTGGCTAACGCTACCAAACTAGCGGCTATTGCTAGCAAACTTGTGGCTATCGCTAGCAAACTTGTGGCTAACGCTAGAAAACTAGCGGCTATCGCTAGCAAACTTGTGGCTAACGCTAGAAAACTAGTGGCTATCGCTAGCAAACTTGTGGCTAACGCTAGAAAACTAGTGGCTAACGCTAGAAAACTAGCGGCTATCGCTAGCAAACTTGTGGCTAACGCTAGAAATATAGCGGCTAACGATAGCCAACTAGCGGCTAACGATAGCCAACTAGCGGCTAACGATAGCCAACTAGCGGCTATCGCGGCGCCATCACTTTGAAATTAGGACCACACAAGCAAAGAAAAGGTGATTTTTTTCGGTTGATTTTCACAAGAAGAAACGCTTCAAACTGAAAACAACGACAGAGGTGAAGTGTTCACGACAAATTCAGCTGCCTAAAAAAAAAGATAAAGGCTGCGACTCACTGCACTTCCTCTGAGGGTGAGGGG
>NC_048420.1:24086371-24087776 GCF_013103735.1 Etheostoma cragini | reverse complement strand
TCTCTCTCTCTCTCTCTCTCTCTCTCTCTCCCTCCCTCCCTCTCTGTCTCCTGTGAAGCTTTCTTCAGGCCTCGGTTTCAGTTTTTCTGTATTAACGACATAGTAAACCCTTAAAATCAGGGTTTCCTTTCTAAAAAAAAAAATAATCAGAATTTCTCTCAAATTTTACCGACTTTTCTCTCGAAGTATTCCAACTTTTTTCTCAAATATTATCGACTTTTTCTCAAAATATTCTACTTTTTCTCAAATTTCTCAATTTTTCCCCTCAAATTATTCCAGTTTTCTCTGTCTAAATGTGCGCGACTGATGCGACCCAATCAGGAGGCGGTCGCAGGCGCCAGCGCCGCCATTTTCCAGACGTCTCCGTTCGTCTCCGTCCAGACTACCAAGCAACCCCCGAGTTCTCAATCCCAAAAGTTGAAGTTTCAGAGGTTCGGAAACGCCGGACTAGCGTGCAAGCGACGCGTAAACGTAGCAAAAGATTTCAAAAAGTTAATAGATATGATAGAGGCTTAACATCCAGCGGGGTCTGGGGGGGTCTGGGGGGGTCTGGGGGGGTCTGGGGAACGCTAGGGGACCGGTAGTTATAAAACGATTATATACCCAACGCTGACAGGTTACTCACCGTTTTTAGGTGATACGCCATGTTTGTAGTCCAGCTGCGATATGCAATCTGTTACCTTCAAACTTTGCATTCAACTTTTTTCCGTTATCTATTTTTGTAAATCGCTGCCACGCTGCCGATGTCTTCGACACGGTAGAGGAGGACCGACTGGAAACTAAACACTCACAATTAAATAAATATTCATCAAACCACTACAACGAGGCTTTCTAGTTCTTTCTTCAATCTGTCCCCAGTGGGTCGGGCTAATCCAACAAAGAGAAAACAGGGGGGGGGTTCAGAAGACAGACTGTTCCCTGTGAAACAGGGGTGCTCTGAAAACACCCCCATTAGCAATTAGTGCTTTCCACCCGTAGATCGTAACGCTCTAATGCTTCCACCTGATGAAATAACACGGCTAAAAATCAACCAATCAGGATTGTGGTCCAGCCAGAACTTATCGACCAATAGATGGACTAGTCCACCGGGAGAGTACAGCCCTATTCTTTGGGGATAATCATAATCTTAAGTGATGAAGTCCAACGGAGCTGGTAGCCTACAACGTAACGCGGATGCACAGAAGTCAAGACGCCTGAGGGCGTGTCAGTGGTGCATTGTGGGACGGCGGCTGGCTGTGCCGTCGCCGTGTCAGTGGTGCATTGTGGGACGGCGGGCGTACCTCGGCGAGCTCCGTCTTGTCGTGGCGGTGACGGTGGCGGTAGACGCACTGAGCCAGCACGGCGTAGAGCTTCTCCAGCTCCTCCACCTCGGAGGACTCCGTCCGGGCCACGGCTCTGCTGAGGA
>NC_048420.1:24085289-24086271 GCF_013103735.1 Etheostoma cragini | reverse complement strand
AAACACACACACACACACACTGAAACACACACACACACACACTGAAACACACACACTGAAACACGCATACACTGAAACACAAACACACACACACACACATGCACAGAAACACACACAAATAAACACACACACACTAAAACACACACAATGAAACAAGCACACTGAAACACACACACTGAAACACACAATGAAACACACACTGAAACACACACACAGTGAAACACACTCACTTACATGTACTGAAACACACTGAAACACACACACACTAAAACACACACACACACTAAAACACACACAATGAAACAAGCACACTGAAACACAATGAAACACACACACAGTGAAACACACTCACTTATACAAACAGAAACACACACTGACACAGACACTAAAACACACACACATTTAAACACACACACAATGAAACAAGCACACTGAAACACACACACACTAAAACACACACAATAAAACACACACACACTAAAACACACACACACACAATGAAACACACACACAGTGAAACACACTCACTTATACAAACAGAAACACACACCGACACACACAGTGAAACACACTCACCTAATCAAACAGACACACACACTAAAACACAGAAACACAAACACTGAAACACACAATGAAACACACTCACAGTGAAACACACACACAGTGAAACACGCACAGTGAAACACACACACTTAGACACTCTAAAAGCAATACATCACCCCCCCCCTCCACACACACTGAAACACACACACAGTGAAACACAGAAACACACACACTGAAACACACACTAAAACACACACAATGAAACAAGCACACTGAAACACACACACAGTGAAACACACTCACTTAATCAAACAGAAACACACACTGACACACACACTAAAACACAGAAACACACACACACTGAAACACACACACACACTGAAACACACAATGAAACACACACACAATGAAACACACACAATGAAACAAGCACAGTGAA
>NC_048420.1:24081241-24083106 GCF_013103735.1 Etheostoma cragini | reverse complement strand
GTCTGGGTGGTGTCTGGGGGGTATCTGCGTGGTGTGTGGGAGATATTTGGGTGAGTGTCTCTGTGTCTCTGTCTTTACCTGGAAGTGTCACTTGCCGGGACACTCTTGTCTTGCGTTAACAGCTTGTAGAGCTCTGAAGAGCTAACAGTTTGTAGAGCTCTGACGTGTGACCCCTGTGCCCTGGTAGGTTTCCGTATCCCTCGGTGTCGGAGATCGTGGGCCTCGCCTCGCAGACCAAGTTCAGCGAGGAGCAGATCAAGGTGTGGTTCTCCGCCCAGAGGCTGAAACACGGAGTCAGCTGGACGCCCGAGGAGGTCGGTTCTCCACCCGCACGCTCACGTAGAACAGCATGCTCAAAACAGACAAACAAGCTGACCTCCGTCTCCTTCTGTCCGCAGGTGGAGGAGGCGAGGAGGAAGAAGTTCAACGGCACGGTGCAGACCGTCCCCCAGACCATCACCGTCATCCCGGCCAACCTCGCCGCCGCCGCCGCCAACGGCCTGCAGTCCATCTTCCAGACCTGCCAGATCGTGGGCCAGCCGGGCCTCGTCCTCACGCAGGTCGGCGGTAGCAACAGCGCCGTGCCGGTCGCCTCGCCCATCACGCTCACGGTCGCGGGCGTCCCCGGCAACCAGCCCAAAGCCACCGAGCCGTCCACGTCGGAATCGAAGACGGAGATGTCGGCCGGCGCGGCGCTCGGCACGGACTCGTCGGCCGCCAAGCCGAAGAAGTCCAAGGAGCAGCTGGCGGAGCTGAAGGCGAGCTACGGCCGCCGGCAGTTCGCCACGGAGGCGGAGATCTCGCGGTTGATGCAGGTCACCAAACTCTCCAAACGGGCGATAAAGAAGTGGTTCAGCGACACGCGCTACAACCAGAGGAACTCCAAGGATCACCACGTCCTGCTGGGCGAGACGCCGCCCGCCAAGGCGCCGGTGCCGGGCGGAGCGCGGGGCGGAGCGCGGGGCGGACGCACCGGCGGCGCCGGCCTCGACAACGGCGGCAACAACGACAGCGCCGGCGCCACCATCGTCATCGACTCCAGCGACGACGCCAGCGACGGCTCCCCGACGTCCTCCGGCGCCCCGACGGGCGCCGCCAGCGACCCGCGGGTCAAATTCCGGCACGCCTTCCCCGACTTCACGCCGCAGAAGTTCAAGGAGAAGACGCCGGAGCAGCTGCTCGTCCTGGAGGCCAGCTTCCAGAAATCGGACACGCCGGCGGACGAGGAGCTGAGCCGGCTACGCGCCAAGACCAAGCTGACGCGGCGGGAGGTGGACGCCTGGTTCACCGAGAGGAGGAAGATGCACACGGCGGCGCAGTCCGACGAAGGCGAGGACGAGGGGGACGGGGACAAGACGAAAGCGGTAAGCGGTGTTTCAGTCTGAACCTTGTTCATGTTGTCTTCATGTTGTCTTCATGTTGTCCTCATGTTGCCCTCATGTTGTCTTCATGTTGTCTTCATGTTGCTCTCATGTTGTCCTCATGTTGTCTTCATGTTGCTCTCATGTTGTCCTCATGTTGTCCTCATGTTGTCTTCATGTTGTCTTCATGTTGCTCTCATGTTGCCCTCATGTTGTCTTTATGTTGTCGTCATGTTGTCTTCATGTTGCTCTCATGTTGTCCTCATGTTGTCTTCATGTTGCTCTCATGTTGTCCTCATGTTGTCCTCATGTTGTCTTCATGTTGTCCTCATGTTGTCTTCATGTTGCTCTCATGTTGTCGTCATGTTGCTCTCATGTGGTCCTCATGTTGTCTTCATGTGGTCCTCATGTGGTCCTCATGTGGTCTTCATGTGGTCCTCATGTGGTCCTCATGTGGTCTTCATGTTGCTCTCATGTGGTCCTCATGTTGTCTCTCTGCCGAAT
>NC_048420.1:24079970-24081200 GCF_013103735.1 Etheostoma cragini | reverse complement strand
CCCCCCCCCCCCCCCCCACACACACACACATCAAAGGGATCAATAGACCAAATATAATATAAAGACAACATCACAACAACAGTTCCCTCGTTGCGCTTTTGTATTAACCCGTTTGTGCCGGATGCTTCACGCCGACACATCACATCTACCGCCGGTTACTGCGTTGCCAACTCTGAGCCTCCTGCCGGCTGCTGCGTGGCGCGGAGGATCATCCAGCACTTCATCATCATCATCATCATCATCATCATCATCATCATCATCTACCACGTCCTCCCTCCCAAACTCCTCACTATCTTCCACCTCAACGTCTCTGCCCTCGCTGTCTAACTCCTCCTCCGTCGGAGACATTTTTTCACTCGTCTCTCAAAAATTCAAAAACAAACGCACCTGTGTGTCCGGTTGATTGACGTGATTTTCAGCAAACCGCGGTACATTTTGGTGGTCACGTGGCTTTAAATAGCCAACAAGACCCGCCTCCTGTGTATTTGAACCAATGACGTTCTCTGCTGCACGCGTCATGAAAAGACCGACGAATAAAGAATGCCACGCAGCAGCCGGCAGGAGGCTCAGAGTTGGCAACGCAGTAACCGGCGGTAGATGTGATGTGTCGGTTGACCAAAGACTTGTTATACTACGATATGATTTTAACGTGTAGTTTACCCCCCCCCCCCCCAGAAGGCGTCCGCGGCTCTGGAGCGTCAGAGCACGCCGCCCTCCGGCAGGAAGGCCGTGAAGAAGACGCCCGAGCAGCTCCACATCCTGAAGAAGGCCTTCGTCCGCACGCAGTGGCCGACTGCCGAGGAGTACGACCAGATGTCGGAGGACAGCGGCCTGCCGAGGACGTACATCGTCAACTGGTTTGGAGACACGCGCTACGCCTGCAAGAACAGCAACCTCAAGTGGTACTACCTCTACCAGAGTGGGAAGGTAAAACCACGTTCTGGTCTCAGATTAAGTACTTTAAACCAAAACCTGAGTACAAGTATCTTACCAGAAAATCACTTGGTTGAAGTTAAACCTCATGTTGTCCTCATGCTGTCCTCATGCTGTCCTCATGCTGTCCTCGTGCTGTCCTCGTGTTGCCCTCGTGCTGTCCTCATGTTGTCCTCATGCTGTCCTCATGTTGTCATCATGTTGTCCTCATGCTGTCCTTATGCTGTCCTCGTGTTGCCCTCGTGCTGTCCTCATGTTGCCCTCATGCTGTCCTCATGTTGTCATCATGTTGTCCTC
>NC_048420.1:24077364-24079870 GCF_013103735.1 Etheostoma cragini | reverse complement strand
ACACACACACACACACACACACACACACACACACACAGACACACACACCCACACACACACACACACACACACACACACCAGGTCGCTGTGAACAGGGTGCTTCTGCGTGATAGTACAGAACATACTCCTCACGTCTGTCCATGACGCAATGACGTACAAACAAATGTGTCAAGAGGACGTCAGTTCACACGCACGGTCGTTTCCGCTTTACAGGGATTCCTTCAAAATAAATCAGAGGGAATTGTCGCACACACAAAAAAAAAAAATACAGACAGCAATGTGGATAATACAATAATTAACATACTTATGAAAACACTCAGTTATAACAACATTCACTAAAAATAAAAATAGGGGTTGAGGAAACGCTACAAAAATTATCATTTCACAGTGCATCAGGAGCAGATAAAAGACATTTTAAACTTGTTATTTAAAAACATGGTAAAATGCGTAGAGAAACAACAATAGCTCAATTTGGCATGCTAACTTGTAACGAGTAATTTACACCGTGATACTGAAACTTTAGTTAAAAAATACTTTAGTTTAAGATTTTATTTTGAAAGGCTCAAACCGGAGGTGCTTCTCGGCCGTTGATCGCCTGTAGCGGCGGTGTGAAAATGGCCATCGTCAGACTCGGTTAGCTAACGTTACCCTTTTTTTATTATTTTATTAATTTAACTATTTTTATAACCGAAGCGACGCAGTGAACGATGCGAGTCGGAGAGGCGGGAGCCGACACCGGAGCCAACGGGCGGTAGCTTGGCTCGCTCCCCGGCCGTTAGAGGGGCCCCGTGTCCGGGCTGAAGCAGATGGGAGCCTCGGTGTCTTCGGGTGAAAGGCGGAAGAAGCGCATCAACACGCCGACCCGGAGATGCTACACAGCCGCTAGCCAGCTAACTGTGCGTCGCGAGATGCGGGTAAACGGCGGTCGATTCACCAGGTAAACACACCTGGCTCACCGGAGCCGGAAGTCGGTGTCCGCGCGCGGTTACACACCGCCTCGTATCCGCTGACGCTCGTGGACAGAGCCGTTAAATCGGTGATCAACGGTCGGCTAGCTAGCGTTAGCTAGCATTAGCTAGCGTTAGCCAGGATGGAGCTGGTTGGTCTTCTTCTTCTTCTTCTTCTTCTTCTTCTTCTTCTCGGGTTGATTCTCAGACAGTAAGCTAGCAGACAGAGTAGTGTGTGTGTGTCTGGAGTCTAGACTGTGTGTGTGTGTGCTTCTGTTTGTTTTTGTGTATTTGTGTGTGTGATTCTGTGTGTTTCTATGTGTGAAAACAGAGTGTTTCTGTGTGTGTGTTTGTGTTCTGTGTGTGCGTACGCGCGTTTGTTTGTTTTTTGTATTTCTGTGTGTGTGTGTGTGTGTGTGTGTGTGTGTGTGTGTGTGTGTGTGTGTGTGTGTGTGTGTTGAGGCGGCTGCCGGACGTCGTATCTTTAGTTCAGGCCTGAGTGTAACGTGTGTAAAAACAACAGTTTAATTTGTAATTCCCCCTTGCAGGATTAATAGAGAATATATTATCGTTATCGTTATAATATTTTTTTGTTATTGATAATAATATTATTGTTAATAATAATTATTATTATTTGATCTTCGCCCGTTGGTCTCTTGTGCAGAGTAAAAACAGAAGGATGCTCGAGCTTAAGTGTTAAAGATCGTAAGTGTTAAAGATCGTAACTGTTAAAGATCGTGAAGATCGTAAGTGTTAAAGTATAACGTAAACATTGAGAGCTCGAGCCCGGTCTGGTGATTACCCGAACACGCCGACGCTCTGACCCGTCCTCGTCTTCAGGATCTACGACTTTGTCACGCTCCGATGTTTTTGTCACTTTTTGCGTTGTTTTTGTCACGATTTTCAATGATTTTTGTCACTTTTTGCGTAGTTTTTTCACTTTTTGCGTTGTTTTTTCACTTTCTGCTTTGTTTTACTCACGTTTTCAGATGTTTTTGTCACTTTTTGCATTTTTGGTCACTCTTTCCGATTTTGTTGTCACTATTTCTGATATTTTCTTTACAATGTTTTGTCACTCTTTCCGATGTTTTCTTTCCGATGTTTTTGTCCCTCTTTCCGATGTCTTTGTCCCTCTTTCCAATGTTTTCGTCACTCTTTCCGATGTTTTTGTCCCTCTTTCCAATGTCTTTGTCCCTCTTTCCGATGTTTTTGTCCCTCTTTCCGATGTTTTTGTCCCTCTTTCCGATGTCTTTGTCCCTCTTTCCAATGTTTTCGTCACTCTTTCCGATGTTTTCGTCCCTCTTTCCGATGTTTTCGTCACTCTTTCCGATGTTTTTGTCCCTCTTTCCGATGTCTGTGTCCCTCTTTCCGATGTCTTTGTCCCTGTTTCCGATGTTTTTGTCCCTCTGTCTCCTTTCACGTCTTCAGGATCTGAGACCAGCGGAGGACACATTTCGACGGACGGCCTCCTGCTTTATGGAGGCACAGCAGGACGAACTGAACTGAGACATCTTTAAAACCCGACCCAACACCCCCCCACCCCCCCACCCGGGATGGCG
>NC_048420.1:24069385-24077264 GCF_013103735.1 Etheostoma cragini | reverse complement strand
GGGGGGGGGGACAACGACCAATGAATATCAAGTCAGCTGATATTGTTGAGGGTTTAAAAGAATCCCTTTACATCAGTTATTACCTTCAAAGCAGTTTATTTAACACCAGATTAGTGTGTTGCTTTTGGTTCTGTTATTATTTAAATTAATCTCTGTATTTTATTTTATTGTAGTAGCTGCTGAGAGATTTAACTCTGATTTGTATTGTGATGTCATCAAGAACAGATTGAAGGACCCCAGGAAGAACAGCTGTTAGCTTATGCTAAGCTAATGGGGAAACAAACAGCTACTTCTGCACCCCCGGGGTCAGGCTACGGCGTGGGGTCAGTACCTCCATCTAGATTTAAGGCAGAAGCATAAATCCCCCCCCCCCCGGGTCGACTCACCCTCAGTTTGGCGTGATCGACAACCGGTGATGGCGGCGCGTCCCCGTCCACGGTCGCCACGGATACGGCGGCTCTGTCAAACAGCTGCATCTGCTCCACGGCGGCGGCGGCGGCGGCGCTCGTCTCACAGCTGCTGCGCTCTGCTGAGGAGGAAGCACACGGAGAGCGATATGAGGCAGGAACGGTGGTGGTGGTGGGGGGGGCATTCTTCAGCTGGTTACTTAGGCATCGGTGTCGGCCAGGTTGACTGTCAATGTCCCCGTTACGTCTCCCGCCGTTTGGGCAAAAATTCAACTTGTCGAGCTGGCGAGTTCAGGAAATCATCACAAGGAAAAGACAACACCCGCGCGTCATTTACTATGTTACGATATCTAAAATCTAAGATGATTTATGGCCCATAATGACTCAACTGGAGTCATTCTCGTGTTGGACTACGACGTCGTTTGAGTGGTTAAATGTTCCAGATGTGTCCTACAAGAAGGGATCAGACCGAGGGGAAAGGTCATCCGTCTGTATTTACTCTTTATAATTTGTGTTTTCATTTTATGTAATTTTTTTTTTTCTTTTATCTGATGGTGGATGTCGGTAGTTTGGTTGTTTAGTAGTTCTGTTTCTATTGTTTTTCAGGCTTTGTATGAATGTCTTGGTAAAAAATGGAACTCAATAAACTTAAGGAAGTCGACGGACAGAGTAAAGACGCTGAGGCTTCCTGTCCTCTACCTCACCCCCTCATCCTCACTCTGATGAAATTGTTGAATCTTGGTAAATACTAGCTCATGTATTTATTAAGTTTATAATATTGAAAGTAGTTCACTTAACTGGCACCGAGTCTACAAAATAAAGTGTTTGCCTTTATAATAAAAAAAACCTACAAGTAACTGTAAATTATAAAATGAAACTACATTCACATTCACAGCTGCATGGGAGGAAGTCAGGTGTTTCTCACCTGTAGACGTCAGCGATAACAGAGATAATTGGAGAACAGTAACTACACCTGCTCGTTGGTGGAGGACTTACGTGGAGGGCTGTTTGTGTCCGAGCTGCCCCGCGCCTCGCAGAAAGACGCTGAAACGACAAGAAGTACAATCTCAGTTTGGAGTTAGGAGGTTGGATGGGAGGAGTCTCTACGGTGGCCCTAGAGGACAAAAAGCAATGCATTTCACTAAAAAATGTTGCTTTCTGAAATGTTTAAAAAAAAAAAGTTTTCTAGGATTGTTCTTTCTAAAATTTAGTTTTTTCTGCAATTTTGTCTAAAAAAATGTTTTCTAGGATTGGTTTTTCTCAAATTTTGTTTTTTAAAATATGTTTTCTAGGATTGTTTTTTCTCAAATTTTGTTTTTCCTGAAATTTTGTTTTTTCTCAAATTTTGTTTAAAAAAAATATCTTTTCTAGGATTGTTCTTTCTAAAATTTAGTTTCTTCTGCAATTTTGTTTAAAAAAATGTTTTCTAGGATTGTTTTTCTGAAATTTTGTTTTTTAAATATGTTTTCTAGGATTGTTTTTTCTGAAATTTTGTTTTTCCTGAAATTTTGTTTTTTCTGAAATTTTGTTTAAAAAAAATATATTTTCTAGGATAGTTTTTTCAACAAAAAAAAGAATTCTGAAATCTTTAAAAAATATGTTTTCTAAGATTGTGTTTTGTAAAATTTTGTTTTTTCAAAATTTTTGTCTTTTCTGAAATTTTGAAAAAATGTTTTCTTAAATGTGTTTAAAAAAAATTGTTTATCAAAAAAGTTGGAAAAAACGAAAAAACAAAAATTGACTAAAAAGTTATTTTAAAAAAAGGAGAGAAAAAATGACAAAAATTGAAAAAAAATTACAAAAACGTCAAGAAAAGTTTAGAAAAATAAAATGTTGGAATTCCAACCCAGAAAAACAGGAAGTTGCAGGTCAACGGGAAGACAAAAAAAGGGTTAGGAACATAGAAGCTCTTTGCCACATTAGGTCAAAAATCCTCTATTTTACCGCCCTGGTTCTCAGTGCGGTTAGATGACCGGGACAGATTTTCGCCGTCACTTTGTCATCTGACAAACACACAAACGCACAAACGCGTCAGACACGAGGAGACAGAAGAAGAAGCAGGTTCAGGACGTTTCACCTCTCCTGGTGCGCGACGCCTTGACCTCCTCGCAGACTCTCTCGAAGTCTTCGTCCAGCTCGTCTCGGATGATGGCGCGCACCGTGTCCTTCAGGGCGCACGCACGGTGACGGATGTGACGGTCTGACACACACACACACACACACACGCACACACACACACACACACAGCGTTATAATGATAAAACCATTTTTTTAAACTCTATAGTTTATGATGAAATGATTTTTTCATCATAGTTTAATCCATCAAACTTTCCTTTTTTGGATTATTCATTCTAAAAAATCTCACAAGAGTTAAAAAGTCCTGTCTCATTTTGCTCAGAGGAGTTGGAAAGACAGGCAGACAGACAGGCAGACAGACGGATGGAAAGAGACAGACAGAGACAGACAGATAGAGACAGACAGATAGAGACAGACAGACAGACAGAGAAACAGACAACGGAGAGACAGACAGATAGAGACAGACAGACAGACAGACAGAGAAACAGACAGACAGAGAGACAGACGATGGAGAGACAGACAGACGATGGAGAGATAGACAGACGGAGGGACAGACGGACAGACAGACAGACAGATGGAGAGACAGACAGAGAAACAGACAGACAGAGAGACAGACGATGGAGAGACAGACAAACAGACAGAGAAACAGACAGACAGACGATGGAGAGACAGACAGATAGATGGAGAGACAGACAGACCGAGGGACAGGCGGACAGACAGACAGACAGATGGAGAGACAGACAGACGGAGAAACAGACAGACAGAGAGACAGACAACGGACAGACAGACGATGGAGAGACAGACAGACGGACGGAGAGACAGACAGACAGATGGGGAGACAGACAGAGAAAGAGGACAGGCGGTAAGGTAACTGTCGACAGAGAATAGAGGGAGATGGAGAGACAGACAGACAGACAGACAGACAGACAGACGGACGGAGAGACAGAGAGACACACAGACAGACGGACGGAGAGACAGAGAGACACACAGACAGACAGACGGACGGAGAGACAGAGAGACACACAGACAGACGGACGGAGAGACAGAGAGACACACAGACAGACGGACGGAGAGACAGACAGACAGACAGCAGCGTCACACTTTTATTTTTTTTGCAAATGTTTTCACAACAGATCGTGAATACGCATCAGACATTAGACTCTGCGTGAAATTTTTAAGGAAGACGGATACGAAAAAACACAAAGTGAAACTTCGGACACGGGCCCTTCTCGCTCGCTCGCCTCACCCATGGGGTCGCTGTCCGGGTTGTACTCCAGGGCGTTCTGCCAGATGAGGTCGGCGTCCGACATGAACTCGCCGACGGTGACGTACTTCTGCTCGTCGATGTTGGTCATCAGCGTGGAGAAGTCCATCGGCTTCCTGATCACCAGCGTGTAGTCCGGGACCTGGACGGAGGAGAGGAATGAGGGGGGGAAAGGAAGGGAGGACGAGAAAAAGATGAAGGGAGAGGGAGTGATACGAGGACTGACTGCGGTTTAAAAATGAATTCTTCAAGTCTATGCTATATAGAATATATAAGATGTACAGGAACTAGTTAAAGTGGAATGAGTCATTAATCAGTTTTTTCAGTAAAAAAAATAAAAAATAAAATAAAAAAAAGATTTAAAACATTAAACATTTAAAAATATCCGAAAAAAATGGAAAAAACACCAAAAACATAAAAAAAGCACCCACATCATTGAAAAAGTGACAAATGTGGGGAAAAACGATAATAATGGTTGAAAAAAGTGACCAAAACGTGTTTTTTCCGTGGTTTACGTTAAGACAACACGAGGGTTACGTGAGAAAGATATTCCTCAGATATTTAGAGACTCTCGTTCGCTCATGCCACTCCTCGTTTCCGGGTTAGCTCTCCACCAATCAGATTGGTCATTTGAGTCTGGAGTCAGTGGTCCGGATCCCTCGTGTGGTCCAGACCCTCGTGTGGTCCGGACCCATGGTCCAGACCCTCGTGTGGTCCAGACCCTCGTGTGGTCCAGACCCATGGTCCAGACCCTCGTGTGGTCCGCACCCTTAGACTTTACAGTTCGATCTGGATCAAAATGACCGGTGGAAATCACCCCTCGGACCACATGGACCGTGTGACGGTTATGCCGTAAACCCTTTAAACCCTCGTGTTGTCTTCACTTCGGGACCCTTCGTGTCCCTCGGGTCAAACTGACCCGCCTTCCGACTGAGCATGGCAGGGCGGCCAAAATGAAGGCCGACGCCCCCCCGACTGCCGACGCCGACCAGACTTGAGTCACGGCCCTTACAGCAGCGCTTCACGTGATTGGTGGAGAAACTCAGCTGTACTAGATAATAAATAGATAGATAAATAAAATAGAATAGAATAGAATAGAATAAAATAAAATAACAAAAAATAATAATAAAAAATAACAGTAAAATAAAATAGTAAAAAAGAAAACAATTAAATTAAATAGATTAAAATAAAAATTAAAATAAAATAAAATAAAAAAATGACAATAAAATAAAATACTACTAATAAATAATTAAATAAAATAGATTAAAAAAAAAAAGACAATAAAAATAAAATAGTAAAAATAAAATTAATAAATAAATAAAATAGAATAGAATAAATGAAATTTAAAATAATAATAATAAAAAATGACGGTAAAATAAAATAGTAAGAAATAAAAAATTGAATTACATAGATTAAAATAAAATTAAAATAAATATAAAATAAAAGTAAAATTAAAAAATTAAAAAATTACAATTCAATAAAATAGTAACAAAAATAATAAAATAAAATAGATTAAAATAAAATAAAAATAAAAATAAAAAAGACAATAAAATAAAATAGCACAAATAAATAATTAAATAATAGATTAATAGATTGAAATAAAATAAAAAAGTATAAAAAATAAATAAAAATGTTATCACATATAAAATAAAAACCCGCTCACCTCCTCGATGTCGACTGGTTTGGTGAAGGCCCTGAAGCGGCGGTCCAGACTCAGACGCTCAGTGACGTTGCGCAGGAAGAGGCGGAGCTCCCGCAGCACGTCCTCCTCCTGCTCCTCCAGATGGAGGCGGTCCTGCTCTGGCAGCTGGCGGGGGGGGGGCAGGGGGGCCAGAGGAAGGATCTCCAGGGCCTGAGTCACTGAGAGGGGGACAAGGCCAAAAATATCAGCACTCATGTCATGCTTTAGACTGGATGTTGTGGTTTAATCCTTGAAGGGGATCCCACACCTGCCTCGTGTGGTCTAGACGCTCGTGTGGTCCGGACTCTCCCGGACCACACGAGCGTCCGGACCACACTCTTTACACTGCCCCCTTGTGGGTCAAGTACATAAAGGCAAGCTTTTAGAATCTGTTGAATATATGTTCCAATTATGGTGTTGACTACGATGTGAAATATAACGCCAAAAAGAGTTTGGTTACGATCTGTAGAGTGAAAGAGGATGAGGACCTTATTTTTCCATCTTTCCACCTGGCAGGGAAAGTGCTAACTGTTGGTTGTAAAATTAAGTATATGGGTCACATCTCAACACATCTAACGACAGATGATGAGAACCTGTATGGGCAGTGTTGCAAGTTGTATATAAAGGCTAACATGCTAACAGGCTAACATGCTAATAGGCTAACAGGCTAACATGCTAGCCAGGAAGTTCTCCTGCTGTTCTGATACTGTCAAGATAAACCTCTTTAAAGCATATTGTTCTGCTTTTTACACCGTTTCTCTCTACAACGTCCCTGTTAGTGATGGCGTTACATAGTCTGTCCACCAGAGGACGCTCTACAACGTCCCTGTTAGTGATGGTGTTACATAGTCTGTCCACCAGAGGACGCTCTACAACGTCCCTGTTAGTGATGGTGTTGCATAGTCTGTCCACCAGAGGACGCTCTACAACGTCCCTGTTAGTGATGGTGTTGCATAGTCTGTCCACCAGAGGACGCTCTACACGTCAAACAGGAGTTACTACTTTCTCTGCTTTACTGAGGAATCTGATGTATAAATGTATCGGTCGCCTGAATTCTTCTTGTAACTCTGTCATTTCACACCTGATTGGCCCGAGGTTCAGTGCTTAGCTAGTCCCCCTTACGGGATAACTGGTATAGCTGTCTTATTTAATTGGTGTCTGTCTTGTGTATCTGTGTCTTGTTGTTGTTGTTTTTATGGACCTTGAGTCTAGTAATAAAGGCTTTCTATACAACGGAACTAAAACATGAACCTTGGTTTTCAGACTTTCGGTGCGCTAACACTCAACAAGAATACGTGCTCTTTCCGTACGTGCTCTCTTCGTGGAGGGCGGAGGCTCGGCCGCCTGGTTCAGGATGAGGTCCTGGAAGAAGTCGGTCCTCTCCAGCCGCGTGGGAACACGGATGGTGTACACCTCCCCGTACTCCACCCGGAACAGAAACTGAATCTGAGGATGGAAAACGTAGAAGTAGAAGTCAGCTCGGAAAAAAGGTTTAAGAAGCACAGTTTGGCTTCTTTGTGGAAACAAAAATTACAGGAAAAGCTAAAAAATACTTCAATCTGATCTCTTATATGTCTTTTCCACCGAGGCGGTTCTGGTGCTGGTTCAGGGCCAAAAATGGAACCGGTTCTTTGCTTTTCCACAAAAATAAACCTGGTTCTGGGCCAAGAACACGGGTTCCAACCAGCGCTGGTCTAGAGATGAGAACCGGTTACGTCAGGTGCTGGGGGGTTATCATGACGTTTGAAAACCAAAACTTCTTGCGGCCATTTTGAAAACCCCGGTCAGCTGTTAACCACAGAGAGCTGTTAATGTTAGCTTTGGACCTGGATGGGAAACCAGAACCACCGTGGTCTGGGGAGGACACCACCGGTCTGCTGGCTCTCAGACTGGGCGAGATCCAGCTGGTTCTTAGAGAACTGGCGAGTAGAACCAGAACCAAACTGGCACCAGAACCAGAACCAGAACCAGGACCTGGTTAGCCTTGGTGGAAAAGACATATTAGTGGGGAACCATGCCAAGAAAAGTGTTTTTTCCACAAGGGGGTGTCAACGAAACGGCCCATTTGTGTGTCTGTTTCCTGTACGGGACTCTCAGCCCGCTTCCAACCAGAGCTCAAAACACACCAACAAGACCTCCGCGTTTCTCCAAAAGTTGAGGCGGCCTCCACTATTGTTCACATGTGTCCCCATGGTGGCGTCCCCCCCCGCGCATAAGACCTGCACTTTTGCCGGAGCCCTGGGGGCTCCGTCCAGCTTCTCACCTCCGGGTCCAGCTGCTGATGGGGGACGCTGCAGGTGGCGAGGAGGAGGATGGGGGCGAGCGAGGGGATGCTGCCCAGCAGGCTCAGGAAGGACGCCTTCAACGAGGACCCGGCAGTGTCCCACCACTGCTGGATGTGGGGCATGTAGAGGATGCTGGGAGACGTCCGCTTGGCCTCGCAGAACACCT
>NC_048420.1:24065265-24069375 GCF_013103735.1 Etheostoma cragini | reverse complement strand
GGGGCAAGTCAGTAACAACACTGCATATGTCCTCTTTTTATGTCTTTGTATTGAACTTCACTGTGATTACATGTTTAAACGACACCTTCTTAGTGTTTTCCGATGCATTACCAGACACGTTTCTGTTCCACCGGCTGAAACAGCCACTACGTCTCATGCAAATGATTCCGTTATGACGTCACAGATATGCAAATGATCGTTTAAAGAAATGCTAAACAACCCAGTGTGTTGTTTTCTCCTATCCCAGAATGCATCTGTGGTGTAGCCGGCCCTTGCGGCTCAGTCCTGTGGAGATAAGAGCCGGGGGTGCGAGACTACCGTCAGTGTGACAGTCACCTGGGCGCAGGCCTCCTCCGGCGAGGTGCTGCTGACTCCGAACAGCACAGCAGAGTCCAGACTGTGGACGGGGAAGCGCTCCAGAGCGTGCAGAACCGCCGGAGCCAGGTGGGCGGTCTGACCGGCAGCGGGGCGACCTGCCAGGAGCATCCTGGGACGGTGGGTCGTCGGGTGCTTGACCGCACTCCTGCAGGAAGGGACGTGTCAGAGAGGGAGGGCGAGCATGAGAAGGCGAAGACATATCGCATTAAATTGTCATAATCTCTTCTTTGTTTAACCCCAAATAATCGATAACATTAGCTAAGGACCTAAGGCTTATGATTTTGTTAAGATACACCAAACTATAACTATATAAGCGATTATTGGTCAGACTATATGTTTTTTAATATTATTTCAATTGTTAGTTGTTGGCTCTTGACCCACAAGACATTTACGGCTTCATGGTAATCAAGAGGCGTTCTTCTTCTGTACTTCATAGTGTGTGTGTGTGTGTGTGTTACTGCATAGCTGGGTCACATGACAATGAGTAAACAAAAGATGTTTCCTGGGATTCATTCAAAACTCTAATTTGTTTAACCCTCAAGTTCTCCTTTCAGTTAATTTTGTTCTTTTGTCACAAACAATGGGCCATTGAAATAAGCTGAAAATGTCAACATTAGATGTATTAAAAAAACGTTTACACCAAAAACAATTAAAACAAATATTGAAAAAGTGACAAAAATGTCAGAAAAAGCTGTGTGTTTTTATCATGGTTGACGGGAATACAACACGAGGGTTACAAAAGAAATTAAATTAGACTTAAATTATGTTTAATGTTTTAAAGTTAACCGTCCCGACCAAGACGCAGGCGTTATCAGAAGACCCAAACAGAATCTGCAGAAGGTTTTTAAACTTTGAGAGGTGATCCGGGACGAAAATCTGAGGAATTTAACTGATAGTTGTTTTGCTTGTTGTGAAGATGTCTCAAAATTTCGGAGTTTTTTCTTTTATTAACGGAAAAATCTTTTGGGAAATCTGCTGAAAATCTGCACGAGTAGCCGTGTAATACGGAGATAATGTAGACCAAGCCGGTCATTACTGCGGTCATTAGTTTTATATATAATTTTTTATTTCATCAGAATATATTTGACTTCTCTTTATGAAAGGCGTGTGCGAGTTTGTGATGTGACGACTCACCGGGCAAAGTGCAGGAAGTGTCTGGTCTTGGAGGTGGAGGGTGTGGAGATGCTGGACGTGCCGGAGGCGTCGTCTCCGCCGTACAGGTCGTCGTCGAGGATACCAGAGGTCAGATCTGACGCGCAGACAACAACAGAGAGAAAAGATGGGAGCTCATTTCATCGGTAGCATCTCCAAAAACTGATTCACGTCTTTATGGGGAGTTTTTATGGCAACGATTCAAAAAATTGATTATTTTTCCTAGAATTTAGCTTCTTTTTTTTTCTCAACGATTCACCCACATATTTGTTGTTTATATATTAAGGGGTCTTTCCTCAAAAAAACATGATTTACAATTTAAAAAATACAAAATTTTAGATCTTTTTTGCCGCATTTCACAATCATTCAGCTTAGGTGCTGTGAAAACAAACGGCTTGGGTGCTGCAGGGAGGGTGTTAGAGAGCCTGTTATGCTTAGAACAGCTAGTTTGTGTGATGTGAGTTCATATATGGTTTGAATGTGTTTTCATTTGATTAATTACACTCCTATCTTCAATCAAAATCAATCAATCAAAACCTTTATTTGCCCCCAAGGGGCGATTCATTTGCTGCAGTAGCAAGAAATTGACACACGGTACATGACAACAAAGACAACAACATCATTTAAAATACAGTATATACCAAATAGAGAAAATAAATAAATGAATGCCACAACATTAAAAGTTTAAACCCCAGTGTACCATAAGTGCTGACGTTACCTAGTCCTCCCAGAGTTAAGCAGAGAGATGGCAGAGGGAACGAAGGAGAGTTTGTACCTATTAGTTTTGGCTGGTGGCTGACTGAAACGGGAACCGGAGGGCAGCAAATTAAATCCTGCATTTAGGGGGTGAGAACTATCGGCCATGATGGATTCTGCCTTTTTAAGCACATGTCTAGTATACAGATCAGTAGGTGTCATCTGCTGCATCCCAATGATTTTGCTACTAACTTTAATTACCGTTGCTATTTTGTTTTTCATTTTTAAATTCAGAGAAGCATACCAGCAAATACATGAAAAGGTAAAGACCGACTCAATAAGAGATTTATAAAACAATGTCATCAAGGATCTATCCACTTGAAACTGAGCTAGCTTTCTCAGACAGAAGAGACGCTGCTGACTTTTCTTACTTATCCTGTCTGTATTTAGTTCAAAGGTCAACTTGTTATCAATCATGATTCCCAGATACTTGTATGAGTAAACAATTTCAACTTCCATTCCCTCTATAGTCGTCTTTCCAGGAGTTGGATGGTGACGTCTAAAATCAATGCACATGTCCTTTGTCTTTGTAACTTCTAATCTTAACCGTTTCTCCACTATGTATGGGGGTAACCTTCGTACCTAGCACAGGAAACTCAGGCCTGGGTTTCCTGTGTGTAAGTTTTGTGTGTACGTTAGTTTCTGTGTTTATACACGTGAACGTGTCTCGCACATGAGCAGAAGCAGACAAGTGGCCTTCGGTGCATTGCGCCGCTTCGGCTCAGCACAAATACCCGTTCGGCAACCACTCCATTTACGTCGTAAATTTGACGATGTAACCTGCTTCACTTTTTGAATAAAGAGACTGCTTTCAGGGGAAGATTTTCGAAGCTGCTCAGAGGTGACAGAGGTGACACAGAGGCTTCCCTTGCAGCAAGAACACTTACTAATAACTCTCCTGTCTTCTGTTGAGTATTGGAAAGAAAGATTTGGTTAACGAACTGGGGTAATTATCAGAAATACCCTTCGCGGGGATACCCCTGGTATTCAACCCGCGGCTCCGACTCACCCGGGTCCCTCTTCCTCTTCATGCCCTGCTCGGCGTGGGGGAACAGCCTCTGCAGGGCCTCCAGGACGTGGCGCACGGCGGCGCCCAGCAGCGGCTGCACCACGGGCGAGAGCGGCACGGCGGGCGAGGCGGCGGATCGCTGCGACGCCGGCGACATCTTCCTCATGGCCGCCACGAAGTCGCAGCTGCCGACCGTGATGGAGGAGACGTCCAGGAGGAGCTTCTGGGAGGTGGCGTAGATCTGAGGGTAGCGGCGGCGCAGAGCGCACAGCGCCGCCTCGGTGCACACCGCCCTGATGTCGGCGCCGCAGTAACCTGAGAGACAGGAAGTGGATCAACCAACAGATCAATTAGGTTCCGCAGAGGCAAACAACGAAGGAGCGGCGATTAAGTTAATATGGTATTATTATTAATAATAATAATAGTAATAATAGTAATAGTAATAATAATAGTAATAATAGTAATAATAATAATAATAATAGTAATAATAATAATAGTAATAATAATAATAGTAATAATAATAATAGTAATAATAATAATAGTAATAATAATAATAATAATAGTAATAGTAATAATAATAATAGTAATAATAATAATAGTAATAATAATAATAATAATGATAATAATAATAATAATAGTAATAATAATAATAATAATAATAGTAATAATAATAATAATAATAATAATAGTAATAATAATAATAATAGTAATAGTAATAATAATAATAATAATAGTAATAATAATAATAATAATAATAATAGTAATAATAATAATAATAATAATAATAATAATAGTAATAATAATAATAATAATAA
>NC_048420.1:24062169-24065165 GCF_013103735.1 Etheostoma cragini | reverse complement strand
TCTACAGTACTAGATACTTCTCTACAGTACTAGATATGTCTCTACAGTACTAGATACTTCTCTACAGTACTAGATACTTCTCTACAGTACTAGATACTACTTCTCTCTCCATTTGAAGCAGCCGTGCGGTGTTTCTTACCGACACATTTCTCGGCCAGCTCGTCCAGGAAGTCTTCCGACGGACGCGGTTTCCACCGCCTGGTGTGGATTCTCAGGATCTCTTTACGGGACTGGAACACAACCGGGAGAAAACAGCTGTTCACACGCCGTGTACACGCACAAACACGAGTCTCGCGCCAAAATGACAATAAAATGAAAACATAGAAAAAAAGAAAAGATCAAACAGGAAAGGGTTTTACCGAGAATTACAGTTCAAAAGCGTTGGGAAAATAAAGCGAGAATGAATGAATCTCTCACAGCCGAACCAACCTGGACTAGCAGCGTGTCTTCCTCGTTTTAAAGCCAGAGTATTCGAGTAAATGACGCGACCCTACGAGCTGACCGAAGATAAGAACATTCAGACTCTAATTTTAAGCATTAAAGGGTAAGTACCCTTTTTTTAACCCTATGTTCCTATGTTTTTGTGTCTGAGTGACTGATGGGAACAACAACCTCTGACATTGGTCTGGCGTTAACCCGTTTGTGCCGGATGCTTCGCGCCGACACGTTACATCTACCGCCGGTTACTGCGTTGCGCAAAGGATCATCCAGCACTTCATCATCATCATCATCATCATCATCATCATCTCCCACGTCCTCCCTCCCAAACTCCTCACTATCTTCCACCTCAACGTCCCTGCCCTCGCTGTCTAACTCCTCCTCCGTCGGAGACATTTTCTCGCTCGTCTCTCAAACATTCATAAACAAACGCACCTGTGCGTCTGGTTGATTGACGTGTTTTTCAGCAAACCGCGGTACATTTTGGTGGTCACGTGGCTTTAAATAGCCAACAAGACCCGCCTCCTGTGCATTTGAACCAATGACGGTGCGTTCTCTGCTGCACGCGTCATGAAAAGACGGCGAATACAGAATGCTGCGCCACGCAGCAGCCGGCAGGAGGCTCAGAGTTGGCCATGCAGTAACAGGCGGTAGATGTGATGTGTCGGCTCGAAGCATCCGGCACAAACGTGTTAAGAGAGATCGCAGCAGTCGGCAGCGGAGAAACAAGCTTCGATGGAAGTCAATAGGACAACAGTCCAGCTTGTATTTACCTTCCCTAAGGTGCTCGTTTTGCTGCTGACAGACTCAGATTATCATTAAGTGTCTGACAACATCATGGAGAGGATTTCTAAGGAGGGCGACCTTTCTGTTAAAGAGTAAAATCTTTTTTTTAAAACATAAAAACATCTACAAAATTGCATTTGCTAAATCCACCAGACTCCATGTAAATAAACAGTAATTTTATCATCGTAAAATACACTTCATTCAAAGTGCAAAGAAACATAATTAAACTGTGAGAAGCAGTTTTGGGGGTCGTCTTTCCACTTAACCGACCATCTCAACTCTAGTTTTGGTTGAAATAAACACAGTCTCGCGATTTAAATGTGAAAACACGTCGGCTCTATACGCGCTTAAAGTATTGTTTTTTTTAATGGAGTCTGGTGGGTTCAGTGCTAGCATCTTCAGAGCTATTTCTGGTTAAACAGAAAGGTCTCAAAGAGACTTTAAAAAAGCCTCTCGTTGTAAGGATCCTTTCTATAATGTTGTCAGACACTTAGAGTAATAATCTGAGCCTTTTAGCAACACAAACAGCACTGTTAGTGAACCAAATTGACGACGCAGACCCTTAAAATGCACATTGCAGTCCGCTCTGTGGCCGCCGGTGTTAATAATGGACCAATTTCAAAGATTTTTGTTCCTATCAGTAACTTACAGAGAAAGACATAAGAAAAAGGGTCGTTCACCTTTAAGTGAAAACATGTTGTTTATGTACGCTGGATTTGGGATGGATCTGTAAACAAACCAACATGATAACAAGCGCTACTGAATGTGTACATGAGCTCATGAATTACAAGGTGCAGACATCATGAGACCCATGGAAAGGGCGTCACCTCTCGGTCAGGCAGCCCGAAGAGGAACTCCCTGTCGAAGCGCCCGGGCCGTCGCAGCGCCGGGTCGATGGAGTCCAGGCGGTTCGTCGCTCCGATGACGACGACCTCGCCTCGGCTGTCCAACCCGTCCATCAGAGCCAGGAGCGTCGACACGATGGAGCTGCAGGACGGACATGAAGACAAGAGACAAGGAAATGAAATCCACTCCTCCTACTCTACGCCTTCATAATGGCCGATTAGGCAGTCTGTGCAACAGCTGATCCAGGTTCAAAGAGAATCTCACTGAAATCTCCTTAACGCTCCTGTTGACCCATTTTTAAAAAAATGTCTACATCAGAAATTGCCAAAAATGAACATGGATGGTTCCATTTGATGCTCTTCTCAAGCATAATGAAGGATTCAATTTTATAGCATATTTCTGCTTTTGAAACTCAAAAATGAGGTTCATTGACCATGAAACTTCCTGGAAGATGGTTTATTCTTTAAATTCTCGCTATCAGGATAACCCCTTGAGATGTACCATCTCGTTTTCGAGGGGGTCCATATGAGAATGTAAACGTTATGATGGTGTGCTTCCGCCTGCAACTAATATCAATAATAATAATATTAATAATACTAGTGGTAAACATAACACTGGCTGCCGCTGATTTGAGTGGAAATGGCCTTTCTATTTGTTTTATTTCTATGTTCAGGAACTATTTCTGAGTTGGTTTGCTCTGACCTGTGTATCTGGTCCTGTCTGCTGGACCGGACCGGAGCCAGGCCGTCGATCTCGTCAAAGAAGATGATGGACGGACGCATCTGATACGCCTGGAGAAAGAGAGACACACACACACACACACACACACACACACACACGCACACACACGCACACACACACACGCACGCACGCACGCACGCACGCACACACACGCACGCACACACACGCACGCACACACACGCACG
>NC_048420.1:24060667-24062069 GCF_013103735.1 Etheostoma cragini | reverse complement strand
CACACACACACACGCACAAACACACACACGCATAGACAATCATACACACACACACACACACACACGCACGCACAAACACACACACACACACAAACACGCACGCACACACGTATATATATATATACAGTTGTGTTCAAAATAATAGCAATCTAACCTCATAAATCATGTTTTTTGGTAGAAAAATGGCAAATAATTTACTAGTAAGTGATATAACTCATTCTGTGTACTTGAACATGTAATTGAAAGGGGCATGTTTTATATATATATATATATATATATACATATATATATATATATATATATACACACACTGTATATTTGGTGTGCAACTATTTGTAAAGTAACTCAAACTGTCACATTATATTATTGCATGTCTTTCTGTGATGAGTTTAACTTTATGTCTTTTCCAGACCGTGTCCACTGATGATGATGTCACTGTGCTTACCTGCAGTGTTTTGAAGCCGTTGAGATTTCCTGTGAAGACAAAACAAAGCTCAGAGGGAGACAGCATGCGAGCCGCCATGTTATACAGCGGTGGAAGAAGTACTCACATTCTTTACTTCAGTAAAGGTACTAATACCACACTGTACAAATACTCTGTTCCAAGTAAAAGTCCTGTATTGGAAATGTTATTTAAAGGGTCCTTTAAGAGATGTCGCATATTTTTTGTCACATACAGCAAAAAACATCTCCTCAATATCTGCTAGCTGCCTGTCCCTCTAGCTCTAGCCATAGAAAAGAGATAAGAGGAGAAATCAGGCCAATCACAATGGCTGGTCAGTCTGACATCACGCTGCCTGAGCTCATTAATATTCATGAGCTGGGTAAAGGATGCTGTTAGCCAATCAGAGTCCAGCAGCTTAGCTGGTTGAATATTAATGGATTCAGACATCACCATAAAGCCATGAGATATACGGGTAGCAGGGCACCTTTAAGTAAAAGAATAATTTACGTCAATGTATTAAAAGTCATTTGTCGGCCATGTTTTTCTGACCTGACGGCGGCTCTCGCTGGTTTCTCTTCTTCATCCTCGGACGGATTCTGTTCGTCGTCTTTGGCGTTCAAACCCCGAAAACCCTGAAAATAAACACGTCAAACGCAACAGACGCTCAGTCAGCGGAGGCCAACAAGAAGACTTCCCATCAAGCAAAGGAGGAGGGCTGTGCAGATGATGTCATGATGATGTCATGATGAACGAGGACTTACGACACTGCACGATCTGTTCCCATAGGCAGTTAGAGAAAGTGTGTTTGCTTATGTCCCCTGTATTTTAACATAGGGGTGTGTGTACTTATGCCCCTGTATTTTAACATAGGGGTGTGTGTACTTATGCCCCTGTATTTTAACATAGGGGGGTGTATACTTATGCCCCTGTATTTTAACATAGGGGGGTGTATGCTTA
>NC_048420.1:24060141-24060567 GCF_013103735.1 Etheostoma cragini | reverse complement strand
GTTATGGGACTTATAGAACCAGAAATATAGACAGTATCTACCTATGTTATGGGACTTATAGAACCAGAAATATAGACATTATCTACCTATGTTATGGGACTTATAGAACCAGAAATATAGACAGTATCTACCTATGTTACAGGACTTATAGAACCAGAAATATAGACAGTATCTACCTATGTTATGGGACTTATAGAACCAGAAATATAGACAGTATCTACCTATGTTATGGGACTTATAGAAACAGGAATATAGACATTATCTACCTATGTTAAAGAACGTTTATAACGCCAACGTCTGGCTCCGCCCCCCCTGGTCTGAACTCACCGATTGGTCGATGGCCATGGGATCAGTATCTGCCAGACCTGCTCCGGCGTTCATCTTGTCTCTGCGAGTCCCCAGAGGGTTCTCCGGACGCAGGCCGAG
>NC_048420.1:24054022-24060131 GCF_013103735.1 Etheostoma cragini | reverse complement strand
GGGGGGGGGGAACCAAAACATCAGGAGCAACACATTGTGTGAGCAGCACACACACTTCACACAAACCGCCTTCCTCGCCCTGAAGAAGATGATTTTGATATGAAATAACCATTTAAATAAAAGCTTTTTCAATTTTTTTGTAAGATCATTGGCTTGGACCTTTTTTCTCTTTTGAACTTCTGAGCACTCCAGACTTTTATTCAATATTTTGATCTTAAAAGAACAATTTAACATTTAATTTTCCTTCATTTGACCAGGTGAACGTCTCGCCGACGTGGGGAATTTACAAGAGACCAGAGTGAAATACAGAGACACACTTTCACTCATCACATTCAAACAACAATTCATCATAAAAAACTGTTATTATTATTGTTAGAATAAATAAAATCAACATGAATGGACGACTGTCCCACACTACACAGGACAGTAGACAGCATCCCGTGTGTGTGTAATGTGCAGAACGAAGTCGGCTAACGCAGCGTGACAACGGAGGTTTCACATTTAAAATTAGATTTTATTTTAGTTTTGACTTCTGGGTTTCATTTTGGTTTAGTTTGAGTTCCTTTTCAGAAAGTTTAGTTTTAGTTTGTGTTTGTCAGAGCTAAAGAAATCTTAGTCGACTTACACATGATTTTGTCGACTAATTTATTTATTTATTGATTTCGTCGACCTTGATTTGATCGACAGAGTTGTGGCTTTGAGACTAGAAAAGCACAATATAAATGTATTAACATATAAGTATAATTAACGTCTGGAAAACTGAGTTTCTACACAGTGAATCCTGCTAAAGCACCACTTTAAATCTGGTGTTCACCAGAAATGTGCTCATGAGTTTTTGGGAAATGAGTAATTAAGCATGAATAAGCACAAAAAATGACTTAATGACTCGTCAACTAAAGAAATTTTAGTCGACTCAGACTAAAACCAGAAATTCGTTGACTAATGGACTCTGAGGAGACGGCCCTACAGATCTCATGGGTGGAGAACAGCTCTGATCTTTAAGCTGCTTTATATCATATTACAGCGCAGCGTCTCGTCCGTCCCGTGGACCGGGGACGGCTGCGTTCGTCCAATCAAGTCTAGGGATGGTTCAGCTTGTCCTCGTCCCTCAGCGTCTACCTACTGACCTTCCGGAGACTTTTTCAACGTTCGGCGCGTCATCGTCGGAGTCGTTGTCCTCGTCCGACTGGATGGACAACATACTCTTACTGGGCCTGGAGGATGAGAGGAAAAACAGACAAGGAGACGGAGGAAAAGGAGGAGGAGGAGGAGGAGGAGGAGGAGGAGGAGCTGTGAGTTTGGATGGAAATAAAACGGTAAATCGCTGGTCTGTTCCTGCCTGAGTACACATGCAGGGTTTTCCTTTCCATCGTGAGTAGAGCCCGACCAATATACATCGGCCGATCTATCGGAATATCACATTTTTAAATAACTAAATATTTGTATCGGTATCGGCCTAAAAATCCTTTATGGTTCGGGCTTTAATTATAAGTTTGAGGCGCGGCACCCGAGCAAAGCCAAATGAAAAAAAAAAAGCGCCAAATATTTTGACAAAATAAGCATAAAATTAACTAAAAGATTTTTCTCGGATCCAATGCTTGGAGATGGACTTTTGTCTTTAAGCTTTTTGAGTGTATTTTATATTGTTAATCTGCTCTATCGTTTCAGACACAGATGTGGTGACAATAACTCAGGATTTCCGCCAAATGCGGATCGGCTCCGTGCTCCTCCGTCCGTCAACACCCACCAGGTCCGGGTTTGTTGCAGAACGGCTGCGGCCGTGACTGACAGCTAAAGTCACGAGATCTCGCAAATTCCCGTGTGACCGCACGACACAACAGGATGTAGTTTCTATAAACCGAACTGAAAACCTCCGACCTGCTGACTTCAGGCCTGTCTCCGCCCATTATGACGTTTTCAAGGTGTAGGGCGGGAAGATATGATCACGATGTATTTTGTTTAGAGAATTAACCAGATGTTTTATGTTGTTTCCGTCTGCCGTGTGCTGAAGTCAGTGGAAATACACACATTGGCTTTAATGGAAAACGTATGACTTCTGGAGCTGATTCGCAGCCGTTCTGCAGTTGGTGGAAATCCTGGGTAACGCTCCACAATCAGGACACATTTCCCAATTTGTTGTTATTGCAAAACATCAAAGGAAAGACCCCTAAACCCCTCTGCCGAGTGTGTGCCCCTAAGTATTTGACAAACCCGGGGAAAACACTGAACATGTGTTTGATTACACAACATTTACACGCGAGAAACCCAACTTAAGACAAGAGAGGAACTCTGCATTTCTTAATTTCAAAGCAACAGTTTAGAAATAAACTAAACCAGATTAAACTTGATCAACCGGGAACAACTTGTAGGTATGATGTCAACGTTGTCTCATTAATTAAATCAACAACAAAAACACTAATAAATAAAAAATGGACCAGCTATTACCCGGACACATCATACATGTGGCAGTTACGTGGTGCAAAAGGCAACGTTGCTCCATGTTTTGTGTCATTTGACAATTTTTTGGCCAACACGCATGTATTTCCCAGTTTAAAGAACGGAGAAGCCCCACCTGAACGCTGCTCTGCGGGTGGTGTTCAGTCCGGAGGCGCTGATCCTGAACGTTCCTCTCGGGAACTCTGAACGACAACAGGGGAAACAACATCAGCGCTACGGGGTCCGCTACGACTCTCAGACATTTAAATCAACGATGAAGACTTTTAGCTTTGACCCTCCCAACTCGTCATTTCCTACACTGCACTGTAACTGTAACTATTTCACACTTGTCTTATTCTATTTTTGCTGGTTTTATATTCTCTTTAACAAGTGTCTTGAATCAGAGATCTTCAACAGGCAGTCCAGGACCCCAAAAGGATCTTCAGAGCCTCTGCAGGGGGAGGGGGGGGGGCGCGGGAGGGGGGGTCCTCCTTAACATGAATCCAAAATCTTATCAGCAAATATAAATCAGCCTTTTTGTTGGACAAAACAAAAATATTCATGATAGGCTACGGCTATGTTCACACTTGGCGTCTTTTTTTGGCCAGAAAAAGTTGACTAGGGTGTTTTTGAAGTTAAAAAAACAAGCGGGATTTTATTACAAAAAGCAGCCAAGAGCGTCTTTTGTTGCAATGACAACAGCTCCTGCTACAGTATCCTGGAGCGCTGCGTGGAGCGGCTAGCCTGACGCCGTCAGACTCAGATTCTAGTCTGATGCTGCTCCACTGGGCTGATTCTGGGGCGAGTTTCAGAGAGGTAAAAGGTAGAGTAGTTATGTATTTAGGAGGGGGTCCCTGCTCTGTCTCAGTTAAGGGGTCCTTGGCTGAACCCCGGTGTCGTCTTCTCCTTCGGGACCCTCTCGTGTCCCTCGGGGGCAAACTGACCCGGGACTTATTTGGGTTTTAAAAACAATTCTGAAATAAAGATTTTACTTCATAATCTATTAGAAAATATTATCTTTATCTCCTTTTCCACCAGCTGAGATAACATCTATGTTTAGGGAATGCATCAGTCTCTACTAGCACACTATTAAACATGGAAGTGGGTTTTTTGTTTTGTTTTTAGTCATAAGGTTATAATTCATGTCAAAAATCCACTATGGAAACAACATAAGTGTCATATCCAGAATTATGTTCTGGGTCAGGAAGACATGTTTATCACAGGAAATAAGGAAAGGACGCTGATTTCAGGTAGAAAACATGGAACTTGGACCTTTTTTCTTCTTGTAAAAGTTTGAAATGGGTCAATTTGCCCCGAACACCAGACGAGGGTTAATAACATCACAGACCCTGTCCTCTATTGGTTTGCTCTTTGAATATCCTTGTTGCCGATGTGCTATACACAAATAACGCTGCGTTGCCTGTTTGTTTGAAGCAGCCTTTAACCTAAATGTGTTGATGATGAATATTGTAACCATGGGTTAGCAGAACTGACCGTTGCCGGGTCCCTGGTACAGCGACGAGGCTCGGCTCAGTTTGGCGTCAAAGTTCTGGTTGGTGCTGCAGCTGCTGTCGTCATCTGCGGCCACTTCCTGCCTGCTTCCTGCCACTTCCTGCCTGCCGTCCTCCTCGTCGACGGCTCCACCTCCACCTGGACACAACGGATTGTGTAAGATGAAAAAGGGACAAAGGGAGATGTTCAGGGGGACACGCCATGAAGACGCCGGGGTTCCCCCGGGGTACGGCCAGCCTGGCGACCCACCGGGCCTCAGGGCTCTGCACACCGCCCGCGTGGCGTGGGCGTGGCAGCATCCCAACATCAATGTGTAATCACAAGGCCAGCAGCAGCAGCGCCGAGTCAGACTGTCCAATGTAGACAAATGTGTAAAAAAGTCCCAACACTAATCCTTGAAATAAAAACAATTCCTACAAAGACACGTGGGACCACATGGGACCACGTGGGACCACGTAGGACCACGTGGGACCACGTGGGACCGGGCTGAACGACTTCTCTGGACCAGGATCCTTATCTGACAAACCGTTTGGATCCTCGCTGTCGCTGAGCTCGTTCCGCGGCGCCACCGGAGTTCTGCTCCTCTGCGATTTAGCGAAGATCTTCTGAAATTTCATTAAACATAAACAACACTGTAAGGTATCTAAAGCCCAGACGTTATTATTATTATTATTATTATTATATGATTATCTACGGTCCTCCCTCCACGGGTCAACGGTGGAGTCAGAGGATGTAACATAAGAAGAGAACAGAGTCATGACCTCGGTCTTGACTCGGACTACAACCTCTTTGGATACCGATGTATGAGGACATGCCTGATATCGTCCGGGCTCTAATAAATACGTAGACCATGTCAGACGATAAGTTTACTGTCACATGACTCACTCCTTCCTTGTCGTTGCTTAGCAACCTCTTGTCCTTTATGTCGTCCATCCCCTTCAGGATCCGTCCTTTAGACGCGCTGCAGAGAGAAAACAGAAATATTAAAAATATTCACCGTTCAGATCCAATCTGAGGTGGATGATGACGGTCTCCAGCCCCCGGAGGTCTGGTTTGTCCCGTTGGACGACCCGCTTCAGAAGGGATGAGACTCTGCGACTTTAACGGCGCCGTGGCAACCACAAACACAACAAGGCTCTGGCTGGGTGCTGCTTCATGTTAGGTGCTGGAGGGAGGGCACCCATTGGTTGTTGAGGATTTAACTTCACCGAGGGCGCCTGGCGCAGGTGCGTTTAGGGCGTGTCCAAAAACTAAAGGGTTGTACTCAGTGTCTTCATTGATCAGACCAATCAACCAATCAGAGGTCCTCTCCCATTCACTTTGACAGCCAGGTGTGTTTGGACCTTGGAGCATGGCTGTTCTGATGGAGGATATTTATATGTACATTTTTGCATGTGTGTGTGCTTCTGCATGTCCTTGTGTGTGTGTAACAAGCATATTGTGCATCCCTGTGTGTGTGTGTGTGTGTGTGTGTGTGTGTGTGTAACAAGAATAGTGTGTGTCCCTGTGCACAAGCCTAGGCGCATGCAAATACTAATTTGCTGTTATAGTAACAATGAAATACTGCGTTATTGACTTAAGAGGTTTTTGTTGGTACGGCACTATCGCTGCCTCAAGATAGCAATACTCCCAGAATGCACCTGAACACACCTCCCTGTAAGACCAGCACGCCCATGGGAGCACAGAAGGGTGCAGGTGCATTTACTATTTTAACAACGTGGGCACTGGACGGGACACTGACAACTGCGCTGGTCTTAAACTAGCAAAGAAACCTGCGCCAGGTGTGAGATCCAGCCCACAGACCTTAAACTGAGGATGATATCAAACACGTTTGTTTTTGTCTGAACATCCAGACGGGAAACAGACGGACTGGGACTGAGTTTTATGACCTCACACCAAACGATGGAGACGACGGGACGGGACACCATAAAACATGTCTCTAGTTTGGGATGCTGTGACGACGTCTCACCTGGAGCTGATGCTGTTGAACATGTTGGAGGACTGATACCTGCTGGTGGGTTTGGTCGACCTGGTACTTCTCCTCGGCCCGACACCTGGGTACACACAAACACGCACGCACGCACGAACGCACACACACACACGCACAAACACACACACACACACACACACGCACAAACACGCACGCACGCACAAACACACA
>NC_048420.1:24052130-24053922 GCF_013103735.1 Etheostoma cragini | reverse complement strand
CTCGGGACCCTAGAAGACCAGATGAGGCTAGTGGGATACGGGTTCGAGTGCAGGACGGGTCTCTGGACCCTAGAAGACAGGAGGGTCTCTGGGACCTGAAGGACAACACGAGGGTTTAACTAATTTAAATATTTTTTAGACAGAAGCTACAAATATCTGATATTTGTCACTATCGGTCTTACAATCAATGGAGTGAATATATATTTTAATTTCTCACACACACACAAACAATATTTCATGATTATATATGATCACAACAATAACACCACACGAAGACAGACAGTTTACACACTAGCTATCAGTAAATAACCAAAATAAACAGATTTAAGTGGATTTCATAGCTTCTCCAGACAAAATTCATATCACATAGGATATAAAAAGTGATTAATTTCCTCATTTAAAAAGACAAAAAGGCTTTTAATCTTTCATTTCCTATCAATAAACCCAGATATTAAACACAAGTTCCTGACAGAAGCACATCAAAAGCTTCTTAAAATCCTTAAAAATTAACTCTACACGCTCGATAAAAACAAAAAGTGCATTTACAACAGAGAGTAAAGGCGTTCCTCTCACACCGCTTGCTTTAAAGAGCTCATATTCTGCTCACCTTCACGATCATGACTGGAGTTAGAGGTCGGACCAGAATATGTTTCCATGGTTACATCTTCACAAAATATATACCACATAACAATAAAAGGCCAAAAAAGCAGAATATGAGCACGTTAAATCACACCGACAGTTTAAAACACAGTGTGGACTTATTTTTAAATCCAGGCTAACACCTTTGTGACTGTGTGTATATGTTATTAATATTATTATTATTATTATTATTATTATTATTATTAACTGTAGCCTGTTTACTTTACTTATCACATGTTTTCTTTTATAAAGCCTCAAGTTACACAACCCTGAACAGGAAGTGGTTTTCACAATAAGATATTACTTATGATAATAACCAGATTGAGTTTGACACCAATTCACTGATATTTGACCCTGGTGTCGTCCTCGGGTCAAACTCCCCCGTTATAAGTGATTTAAATCAGAAATATGGATTTATTTCAGCCAAACTGACCCAAAATAACACGGATGATTCCAGACGTTCTCCCGGTAACATTAATGTTACTTTCATTGAATTGTTTTGGTGTTTTATTTAATCTTAAAGCATTTTAATTCATTTTTTACTGGTTTCCAAACAGTTTGGGGACTAAACTCTGACATCTACCCGTCTGAGATCCACTCAACATCCTCTGATCTTAACTAGTAGTCTAAATAATCCATAATTTCTGTGTTTTTAACTAAAAATGTATGTATAATTTGATCTAAATGAGGTTTGTTGACCATGAATTCCAAGAATAAGTGTAAAACATGTTAATAAACCAGCTCAGGGTTTAAAAAAAAGCACCAAAAGCTGGAAAAAGTGAGAAATAAATCTGAAAAGCGACAAAAAAATGTTCATTTTTAATTTGGCCATGTTCCAAGTTAACGAGAAGACAACACGGGGTTAATTATCTGCAGGGATGTAAAGTCGCTGTTATCAGAGGTCAAATCGTTGGTTCTCTCTCTGAGGAGTGTCGGCAGTAACAGTGAAGTATACTTTATATATTTATATATCTGTATTAAATATATTTAATCAGGCCAAAGGCACCAATGTCATCCTTCAGAATGGCACTTCACGTTTTCCTTTTCACAGCTATTTCTTCTTCTTTTTTGGTATTTTTGGGTCTTGTTAAGAAGTTTTTCTTCCTGATTGATACTGATGTCGTGCGTGCAGCTCAACCCGTTCACACAGAGC
>NC_048420.1:24050604-24052033 GCF_013103735.1 Etheostoma cragini | reverse complement strand
CCCCCCCCCCCCCCCCCCCCATTAGACCGGTCCAAGTCCCTGATGGACACTAACGAGTCTCAGGATTTAACCCTGGTTTTTGTAATTCTAGTGAGATCGGAGAACAATTTTGCATAAAATGTAAGAATATAAACCTCCACTAATATCCCCGTTACTGATGTTATTCCCTTCATTTTCTCACAGATGTATTTTAAAATCTTTGGCTTCTAAGATCTCGTTAACGATGCTTCTGAATTCATTTTAATTACATTTATTACAGGTCACAGTTTTCTGAATCTCTACCTCCGAACTCCAAAACAAGCTCGCTTCACTTTTAGAAACTCGAGACAAACGACAAACCATATTTAAGTATATTTTGTTTCCATAGCTACAACACAAGGCCACTTTGATGCTGTTTGAATACTAAAACTCATTTATCTGTAAAATAAAGTACACCCCGTCCCCTAAAACCTGTTACTCCGAGGCACTTGATGCATTTTTTGAGCTTTTTATATGAACTCATTGTTGATTTTGAAAATCCCCTTGTTATTTTATGAATCCCAAACTAAAGGTGTTTGTCTCACTGGACCTGATCCTCGTCTTCATGGCTCAGGCTGGGGGGGTTGACGCCTGCAGGGAGGAGCAGAGGTGTGAGTGAGTACATTATGTACAGTAGGTACTGAGAAGACTTCAATCGGAGGATGAAGACACTCACCCCCGACGCCAGAGTCAGCAGAAGAACCAGATTCTTTGCTGTCGATAGATTCCTCTGAGCCTGTAAAGACCAAGAAAACGTACTTAGATAGATAGATAAGATATACACAAACTCACTCACACACACACACACACACACACACACACACATCTCTCCATTATTACACGTATAGGACCTGAGGGTGTGTGTGTATTTCAGGCCTGTGTGTGGTGTATAATAACAAAAGGGGATCATTAGAGAGTCTAAATTATTAGAAATTAAACACTACACAAGGTGAAAGTACGTGTCCTGTTTTTAGGTCCACCACCTTCACTCACACACCTCCTAAAACCCTGCATCTACATGCGATCACAAGCTGGCACATACACAAAAATTGATAATTAATAATAAATAAATCACATTTCACATAATTCTAAAAATTAAATCCTTTCTAGAGGAAAACACTCACCTTTGGGATCTTTGGTCTGGTTGTGTGTGTTAGCACGGTGGTTGCTGTTCAAGTCTACACACACAAAGACACACGTTTTCTTATAATACTGCATAAAGTACACATACGTGTGATGGGCAAAGGACAAATTACAACGCAAATAAAGCTCTTACCAGGTGCAGTAGCTACTACAGGCAGGACTTGACCGCTGCTGGGAGTTGTTCCTGGCTCTGCAACAAGTGAAAAGTCTGATAAGTTGTTACTGGTCCAGAGACGGCGGCCTGCAGGGGGCGCACACATCCCACAAC
>NC_048420.1:24048134-24050504 GCF_013103735.1 Etheostoma cragini | reverse complement strand
CTGGTCTTCTAGGGTCCCGAGACCCGTCCTGCACTCGAACGCGTATCCCACTAGCCTCATCTGGTCTTCTAGGGTCCCCGGGACACAGAGGACAACACAAGGGTTAAGTCCCAATTATTTGAATCAATCCAGATTCTTTAAAGGACAAAGCCGGGACACGGACTTCTCCTCTGTTTCTCTCTTAATGAACTCTGAAGATGTTTGATCTACATATCATGTACCTGTGACATAACCAATAAATCATTCTGAAAGCATTTGTTAAGCGTACAACATGTGATTTTTGTGCTGTTTTTGACCTCTAGAAGGGGAAGGTGAGGGGGGGGGGGTGTCTTAATGAAAACTATTACTAAAGACGGAGCGTTGGTGTCTCTTCAGGGAGGATTCCTTCATCAATCATGTTTTCATCTGCAGAAATCTCCTCTCCATGAACTCCCCCGCTGATTAAAGCACTCAGACTGTTGGGCCGAGGGTCTACGTCCACGTCTACGTCCACGACGTTGGACATTCGGGATTGTTCTGGTTCTGCCTTAAATTCCCCCGGATGTCCGTCCCCCTCCCCGTCCTCTGTCTCCTCTGCTGGCGCTCTAACCTGAGGTGGATTTCTGAGGACTATGGTTACCTGGTCCTCAGATCTCTGCAGGGTAGATCCAGACAGCTAGAGCCCGTTTTTCTCCCATCTATCCATCTATCTATCTATCTACTAATGGTGTGTTCAGGGTACCTTTGGAAGTGTTTGATTTAATAGTTTCTGCAGCTGCCACCACAGCTTTACCTTCGGGACAGTTGACCCACACACTCAACTATTATCAGTCTGAATATTTATTATTTCTGAACTTTCTGAAAAAAAACTTAAGCTCCAACTCCTCGATAAACTACTAAAAGTGGACAAATACATTTTAAAATGTACTTTTTAATTTGCGTTTAGGAGCATATAAACTAATCTAGTAAGGCAACAGACAAGACACTGTAACAAGACAATGTATTTCATTTTTAGATGCTGTGCAATCTTTGAGTGTTGTAAAAGAAGCGCTATAAAAATAATGAAACTTAATCAATAATAAACAACACATATTAAAATAGGTAACTTCATATATCTAATTATTTAACCCTTGTGTCCTCGGGTCAAATTTGACCAATTTAAAAAAAAACAAAGTCTATCAGAGACTTATCTGCTCTTCACAATATATAAAAGAACAGCCAACAACTTTCTTTAAATATAAATGTTTTATTGAAATTAATCGCGTTAAAAACTGCATTAAAGAACTTTACGAAAATGTTACAAAAATGTCCTAAAAAGCTTCAAAACTGTGGGGAAAAAACCCACAAAATGTTAAAAGGAGCAGAAAAACGTGACAAAAAAAATCACGGGAAAAAGCAACAAAAGTTCTGAAAAATACAACTCAAACATTTTAAATATTAAATGTATTTAATTTTAGAAAAAACTAAAAGTTTAAAGGGTTGTAGTGTTGTAAAAAAAAAAAGCGCTATAAAATACAAAAACTCAATAAATAATAAAGAACACATTAAAATAGATAACTTCATTTATTTAATTGCATTTAAATGTTAGTTGTCGTTTGTGTTGCTTTGCTACTCTTTTCACGCACATTACGCCATGACGTCACTAGGTGGCGGCAGATCACGTCGTTTTTGAATCCACACACCAGTCTGGACCGTTGATTATCCCGTTATCAAGGGTGGTGTTTTTGGGGGGGTGTTCGTGTTTCAGCTCCGCCTCAACACACGGAGCAGCAGCCTGTTCAACTGAGCAAAACAACCGCCCGAGACTTGAGCGTGTTTATTTCCGTTTTTGTTGTTTATTGTTAATTTAGCCGTAAGCTAGCTGAACGTTAACGGTTTGCGAGTTAGCTAGCTAGCTAGCTAGCTTGTGAGTGAGTGTGTGTGTGTGTGCGGCGTCACCATGGTAACGCTCCGTGCTAGAGTCACCGGGGACGCGGACCAGAGCAGCCGGCGACAGCGGCAGCAGAGCCCGGCCACGACCTCCGAGTCCCCGCGGCGGGCTTCACCGGTGACCCGGGTCCGGAGCCCAGGACCCCGGTCCGAGGAACCCGGACTGTCCGATGTGAGTCTGTTGCGTCACCGCATCATTTGATTTGATGACGTTTCAACGTCAACTGACAGTTTGTCAGATTTAGCCTAGCTGTTAATTAGCTTAACTTCAAAGTGAATAAAATGTAGTTTTTATAATTATTGTGGAATTATAAATCACCCTAAATGTATTGGGATTAAGGGAAAAACAATGTACGGATAATTTGAAATGTTTTGTCCATTTTGCTTCCATTAAATGTCTAATTTAAGACTAAATAATGCTATATAATGAAGGTATGGTGTTTATACAGTGGCTTGAATAAT
>NC_048420.1:24047868-24048106 GCF_013103735.1 Etheostoma cragini | reverse complement strand
CCCCCCCCCCCCCCCCCCCATGCTAAAGTTGATTAAAAAGAAGAATAAAAAAATATGCTTTAATTAAGAAAATCTTTAAAAATCCGACCTTTAAGGACACCAATTTTCTTTGTGAATGAATAATGTTTCGTAAATAAATAAATGTAAATGTAAGTCTACACCCCCTATGTTAAAATACAGGGGGCATAAGTATACACCCCCCTGTGTTAAAATACAGGGGCATAAGTATACACCCCCC
>NC_048420.1:24044354-24047768 GCF_013103735.1 Etheostoma cragini | reverse complement strand
TATAACACTAATAAAATATTAATATCGTTAGCACACACAGGAGTAAATGTTATAACTTTAAATACAGATCTTACCAGGGGCAGCAGGTACTACAGTAAGTTGTTGATCTGTGAATAAAAACATGAAGACATCGTTAAGGGGGGGGCAGGGGGAAACTACACATAGGTTAACCTTGTTTATGCAGCTTTCAATAAGTGGACAACCATACTTACGACTGCTAGTTGCACTGCTGGGAGGTTTTATTAACCCTGCAAGAAGAGAAAAGTGTGATTAGTTGTTACTGGTCCAGAGACGGCGGCCTGCAGGGGGCGCACACATCCCACACATATAATACGTAATGGACCCGTTGTCCTATATCAATGTTCTTTTTAATTCCCCTAAATAACATGATTGATTCCACCCAACGCTCTTTGCCAAGTACAAATCTCTACTTTCATTAATTTTGGGTCTTATTCAATTTTATAGCATTGTAAAACAAGTGGAAGTGTTTTTGAAATAGTTTTGAGTAAAAGTTGACATATTCCAGTCTGTGATTATCATCAACATCCATTCCTTTAATTTTAGTCTCAATAATTCCTAATTTCTGCTTTTCTAACTCAAACATTAGGTATAATTTCCTATAAATGAGGTTTATTGACTATAAATTCCCAAAATAACTGGAAAACTAAAAGGTAATAAGTTATTGTTACGCAGTCTGGAAAACGTCAAAAAACATTTTGAACATTGAACATTTAAAAAAAAGCATCAAAAGACAAAGTTAAAACCGATACAAAGCGTCAACAAAAGTGTTGATTTTCCATTTCGACGGGAAGACGACGCGAGGGTTAAAGAGGACGATAGTTATTATTATTGCACCCACCAAATTTTCCTTTTTTGTACAAGACCAACAGCACGGCGCCGACCGCGACCATGAAAAGGATCCCGAGCACGACTCCGATCGCCATCATAAGGATTCCTCCAGACATCTCAGGAACTTTATGATCTGAAACACAGAAAAACACGTTTTAATCAAGTTTTAAAATCAACCTTTCAATGTGATGAAAAACAAAAACTGGTTCATAACACATCGGACATGTCAGCATTAATAAGAAAATGTACTTTCGCTCAACCTAACCGTGCTGTCCCTCTATCTAAATAATTAATCAAATAAAATAAAATAAAAAATAGATACTACACATTAATGTGCTTTTTTATGTGTAGTATCTTTTTTTATTTTCCCTAATGTCTGTATTACATTTGAACACTGTATTCATCAACGGGATTTAAAGAGTTTTATCGGTTTTACTACTTTTTATATTTGTATTGTTGACTGTAATTTTCTTATTGTTGTTTTTGTTTTTTGAGGGTAGACAATTGTAAGATCTGTCCAGGGATGAACGGATGAAAAATAGCCTTTTGTGCTAATTCTGGTGCATTTACAGCGATGTTGATTACTGTCCACTGTCCCTGTCAAATAAATTAATAAAATAAAAATGTGTGGAGTTTCATGTATTTTTTTTTTCATTCATCATTTTTTTAATTTACGCTATTTATTGATCCCCAATGGGGAAATTACAATTTACACCGTGTACACTTTGTTAGTAATCACACACACACACACACACACACACACACACACACACACACACACACACACACACACACACACACACACACACACACACACACACACACACACACACACACACACACACACACACACACACACACACACACACACACACACAAACACACACACACACAAACACACACACACACACACACACACACACACACACACACACACACAGATTTTCCTTTTGACAAATTCTGTGCAATTTTCAATCATTTGAGACAACTTCCTGCAAGAAACACGTCAACAAAGAGAAAGCGTGACTGAAATAGACGAAGTTTCTCACCCCACTCCTCCTCCACGTGTAAGTTGGACGCCTGATGAATCACCTCACAGGTGTAGATGGACATGTCGCTCCGGAGAATCTCCACGCTGTCTCGTCTCTGGAAGGTGTCGTCCCCGTTGGGTCGCACGCCGCTGGACTCGACTCCGTCCTGGGGAGTCAGAATGCGGCTGTTCCTCTTCATGCGCAGCGTGATTTCTTTGGGTAAGAAACCCGTGGCCAGGCACGTCAGGCGGACGTTTGCGTCCACTTTGGTGTTCCTGGTGAACAGGTGCACCTTCGGAGGAACTGGAAATACAAAAACACGCAACCTGAGATCAGATTTGAAGGGTTTTCATTTTTAATTAAAAGACAAAAAGTTACTGTTGTACTGAAAGTAGCAACATTAAACACTGCTGAGACACGAGCCTCCATTTTGAAACTTCCCGCCTCGTTAAAACTGATCGTCTGTCTGGATTTGATGATGATTGCTAGTGAATGTTTGGGGTTTGGGGGTTTGCGGGGGTCGGGTTTCAGTAGCCAGTTCTATATTGGATTTGTCTCCATCCATCTTCATCCGCTTATCCGGTATCGGGGGCAGCAGCTCCAGTCGGGGACCCCAAACTTCCCTTTCCTGAGCCACATCAACCAGCTCCGACTGGGGGATCCCGAGACGTTCCCAGGCCAGGTTGGAGATATAATCCCTCCACCTAGTCCTGGGTCTTCCCCGAGGCCTCCTCCCAGCTGGACGTCCCTCCACCTAGTCCTGGATCTTCCCCGAGGCCTCCTCCCAGCTGGACGTCCCTCCACCTAGTCCTGCGTCTTCCCCGGGGCCTCCTCCCAGCTGGACGTGACTGGACCACGTCCCTCGGGGGGCCCCCAGGAAGCATCCTTACCAGATCCCCTGAGGAAACCCATTACAGCTGCTTGTACCGGCCGAAATGTGGTTCCAGGCGGGAAAAACACATTAATTCCTTCTGATGCTAAAGCTACTTCTAATATCTGTAAATTAAATGAATTAAAAACACAGTAAAGACTTCCTGTCATACATACTGGCTTCTTGGAGCTGCTTTTGTCCATAATTTATGAACTTCTCCAACCAATCGATGCACTCGTTCTCCAGGTAGCCTTTGGTGTATTCTTTTAGGACCGTGACCTCGTCCCACTTCCTCTTGGTCTGGACCGCCTCCTCTGTTGGGGCGACCCAGACGCTGTGGCTGTCGTCAAATGACAGGAAGTCTTTTCCGTCGTAGCTGTACATGTCCATGCCTTTAATGAACGCCATCTTGCCGTCCTTCATTCTCCCTTTGCAGCCGTGCATCCACTGAAGAATATGGACATCTGAAAGCAGAATTATTTAGATTATTGGTACAAATACCACAGATTAAAGAGAATATAATCAATAAAAGATGTGATGAGAAATGCAAAAAAAATAACTAAATAGCAAATAATCTGTGTAGCCAACAGGGACGTTGTAGGGCGTCCTCTGGTGGACAGACTATGTAACACCATCACTAACAGGGACGTTGTAGAGCGTCCT
>NC_048420.1:24042971-24044254 GCF_013103735.1 Etheostoma cragini | reverse complement strand
CTCTCTCTATACTGTCTTCTCTCTCTATACTGTCTTCTTCTCTCTCTATACTGTCTTCTTTTCTCTCTATACTGTCTTCTTCTCTCTCTATACTGTCTTCTTTTCTCTCTATACTGTCTTCTTTTCTCTCTATACTGTCTTCTTCTCTCTATACTGTCTTCTTTTCTCTCTATACTGTCTTCTCTCTATACTGTCTTCCCTCTCTCCATACTGTCTTTTTCCTGCTGAAAACTGCTGCTGGAAATTTAAATTCCCTCTCAGGAGTCATCCCAAAAGCATTAATACAGAGAGCTCGGTCTTCCTCGTCTAATGCACATGTGTCTGTCTTTCTACCTCTCAGAGATTCACTCCCTCACCTACATCTACACGGCCTTCTCCAAACCGCCGGGACTCCCGGGCATCCACGAGTTCACGGCCATGGGTCTGCTGAACAACCGGATGATCGACTACTTCGACAGCGACCTCCAGAAGAAGGTTCCCAAGCAGCACTGGATGGAGCAGAGGCTGCCTGCAGACTACTGGGTCAAAGGCACGCAGTCCCGCCAGAGCAAGCAGCAGTGGTTCAAGGTCAACATCGACATCCTGAAGGAGCGCATGAGACAGAACGACACGGGTGAGATTAGTCCGCGAAACCCTTCATCCTGACAGGAGATCTGTTTCCATGCACACGTTTTTAGCTGAATTAAGTGATACTGAATAAAGGATGTCTTCTGGAAACAGTGAAATTCAATGGAATTTAAAGTAAACACTCACTATTACATAATATCAGCAAACCACTAAAACGAGGCTTTCTAGTTCTTTCTTCAGTCTGTCCCCAGTGGGTCGGGCTAGTCCAAAAAAGGTGAAAACAAGGGGGGTGTTCTAAAGACAGACTGTTACCTGTGAAACAGGGGTGCTCTGAAAACACCCCCATTAGCAATTAGTGCTTTCCACCAAGCGTAGACCGTAACCGTCTACGCTTCCACCTGATGAAATAACACGGCTAAAAACCGACCAATCAGGATTTTGTCGTGCCAGAACGTACCGACCAATAAATCGACTTGTCGACGGTGAGGTCACGGCCTTACGGGGGGGCAATAAAAGTTGCTTCTGCATCGGCCTGGCGATGTGTTGATGGCATCGTCGTTTGTGCCCGAAATATTGGACCGTCTCACATGAACCAGTACTCGGTATTACCGACGTGATACTGTAGGTACCGGTAAAAGTACGTCCCTGTTAGTGATGGCGTTGCATAGTCTGTCCACCAGAGGACGCTCTACAACGTCCCTGTTAGTGATGGTGTT
>NC_048420.1:24039249-24042871 GCF_013103735.1 Etheostoma cragini | reverse complement strand
ATCGTATCGTGGCGTAAGTATCGTGATGACATCGTATCGGGAGGCGTCTGGTGATTCTGGTGATAAATGTATAATTTAAAATGAAAGGTCAAACTACGGCGTATGCAGGTTCCTGTTAGTAAATAACTGTTCTGTGATTTCTCTTGAGTGGTGGTGATAAGCATGAAAACAATGATGTAATGTTATCATGATGTCTACAAGACCGGTTGTAGCAGCTCGACCTTAACGTTTTAATTATTAATGTGGTGTGTCTCCGTGTGTTTGGTAAAAAATTAAAGCAGCCAACAACCAGCAGCCAGCCGGCGTAAACCAGCCTCTCCTTCAGGGTGAGTGATTTCCTGTTTTCCTTTAGAAATGATTTATTTATTTAGAATTATGTGAAATATGATTTTTTTGTGTACGTGCCAGCGTGTGATTGTATGGAGATGCAGGGTTTCAGAAGATGTGTGAGTGAAGGTGGTGGACCTAAAAAACCAGACACGTACTTTCACCTTGTGTAGTGTTTATTTTAATAATAAACTTTAATAATAATTTAAACACGTATACTCTATTGATCCCTATGGGAAAATTACAATGTACTCTGTGGTTATTACACACACTACACACAGCCCTGAACTCCACACACATGCTCAGGTCCTGTGTATGCACTAATGGAGAGACGTCAGAGTGGAACATACAACCCTCTGGTTCCCAACCCAACTCCCTATGGACTGAGATACTGACACCCCCAACTATAAATGATTGCAATGGCCTTTAACTGAGCTAACTAGCTAGTGTCAGGTTCAGGACACTTTACCTCATTAAATAAACACGGTCAAGCAAGAAAACAAGACGCAGACGGCAATGAGCAGTTAATAGACAATTGCAAGAGGGGAGCGCGTCAGAATAGCCACCTATCTGCAGCGTGACTTTCTGAAAACTCCGCCGATATCTCTGCATTTCTCTTCCTTTATTGAAAGTCAGACACACAGAGATAACAAGCAGGACATCTGTTATTTGGTTAATGGCTACCTAAAAGAACTAAGGCAAAGTGCAGGTCGTTCGGGCTGACATGTACTCTGACTGACCTCGAATCTAAGACACTGGTTATCTCTGTGACTTACAACAGCAAGACATTTATGGCATCTTGGTTAGGCAGCAGCGACTAAAGAGACACAGTTTGAAAGAAACACAGTATTGTTAAATGTGCATATAAGATTATAAAATATAATAAGCATGTAAGAGTATATGAAAAGCAAGATATGAATATATAATAATCATGATAGTTATAATATTTTAAGACATTACTTCAGAGAAATATGAAATAAAAGACTTATACAAATGAATTTCTCTATACAGCTAGCCTACGGCAATAAGACGCTATGAACACAGAGACAGGTCAGCATGGGGGGGGGGGTGGGGTCGATACAGCGCAGTATCGCGATATTTTCAGTGGTAATACTGTATAAATACACAGGCGCCAAGTATTGATATTTTATTATATACTATATAGTTATAGCTACTATATATTATACATGTGTTGGTCAGTTTGTTCCGTTCTGCAGCCATAACATTAAAGTGAGATGAACAAACAGAGATATGTTGCTTTTTAGATGAAACAGATCTAAAATCCCCCACGTCAGCATGTCATCCACCCAGGCAGCAGGACAGCCGTGCCGGTGTAGTTTCATTAGTGAAAGTGAACGTCGCTCCGCGTATGCGAAACATGATCTGACCAATCAGGTGCAGCCTGTCTGCCGGAGTGGCCGTCACATCGGCCTATCGGTGATCTCGAGCAGCCACGATCGCACGGTTTGAAATACTAGCGGTCGCCCAAGCCACGATTTAATCAACATTCGTGATTTATGTCTTGTTAAATGTATAAAATGTTTTAATGTTTTGTGTCTCTGTGTGTTTGGTAAGGAGTTACCGTGCCCATCAGCCATCCGCCAGCCGGTGTAAAGCAGCCTCTCCTGGGTGAGTGATTTCCTTTACAAATGATCTATATTATTATTATTATTTATTTATTTTTGCATGTGCCAAAGTGTGATTGCATGTAGATGCAGGGTTTTCAGAAAATGTGTTAAAAACAGGACACGTAGTTTCACTGCGTGTAGTGTTTATTTTCTGATAATTTATACTGTTAATAACCCCAGTGGGGAAATTATATTTACACTCTGTTGTTATTACGCACACTACACACAGGCTCAGGTCACTATTGCAGTCTGCAGTCGTTGCTGAAGGTTACCTGATGTTTCTTTTTCAACTAAAACAGTTCATGTTATCATGGGGTGCTAATGACATTTTTCCTCAGGTATTTGGAGAAACCTACAAAAATCTGTATATTGTCAAATGTTATGATCTTAGCCACTATTAGTTGTTGTTTCCAGACACAGTGGAGAAAATATTCAGATAGATTAAACTTCCTCCATCCATCCATCCATCTTCGACCGCTTATCCGGTATCGGGTCTCGGGGGCAGCAGCTCCAGAAGGGGACCCCAAACTTCCCTTTCCCGAGCCACATCAACCAGCTCCGACTGGGGGATCCCGAGGCGTTCCCAGGCCATGTTGGAGATATAATCTCTCCACCTAGTCCTGGGTCTTCCCCGAGGCCTCCTCCCAGCTGGACGTGCCTGGACCACCTCCCTAGGGACCCCCCCAGGAGGCATCCTTACCAGATGCCCGAACCACCTCAACTGGCTCCTTTAGACGTGAAGGATCAGCGGCTCTACTCCGAGCTCCTCTCGGATGACTGAGCTTCTCACCCTATCTCTAAGGGAGACGCCAGCCACCCTCCTGAGGAAACCCATTTCGGCCGCTTGTACCCTTGTCTTCATGTTGTCCCCATGGTACCCTTGTACCATTAAACTTCCTGTATTTGCTAAATCACCCATCCACGGTACTATTACACATCTCATAAAGAACACATGCTGAGTATGCAGGCTGACCCTCGTGTCTCCTTCCCGTCAAATGAAAATCAACACTTTTGTTGACGCTTTCTATCGATGTTTTTAACTTTTTCTTTCGTTTTTGTCCCTTTTTTTTGACGTTTTCAACACTAACTTATTAACTCTAGTTTTACAGTTACTTTTGGAATTTATGGTCAATAAACCTCATTTATAGGAAATTATACCTACTGGTTGAGTTAGAAAAGCAGAAATTATGAATTATTGAGACTAAAATTAAAGGAATGGATGTTGATGATAATCACAGACTGGAATATGTCAACTTTTACTCAATACTATTTCAAAATGGAATAAGACGCCCCAAAATGACCCCAAAGAGCAATGGGTGGAATCAATCATGTAATTTTGTGGAATTAAAAAGAACATTGACATAGGAAATTGGGTCAATTTGACCCGATGGCAACATGAGGGCAACGTGAGGGCAACGTGAGGGCAACATGAGGGCAACGTGAGGGCAACGTGAGGGCAACATGAGGACAACATGAGGGCAACATGAGGACAACATGAGGACAACATGAGGAAAACATGAGGGTTAACATGAAGACAACATGAGGGCAACATGAGGGCAACATGAGGGCAACGTGAGGGTTAACAGTCGGGCAGATGCATTCAATAACTCTGAAGCCTTCTCACTAACCACTAAGTTAAAGGGAAACATCTTTATATATAGACTTCC
>NC_048420.1:24033995-24039149 GCF_013103735.1 Etheostoma cragini | reverse complement strand
CCCCCCCCCCCCCCATGTTCTAACCAACCCAATACAGATCATAATAAACCAAACTGTTTTTATTTGTAGTTTAAATAAACAATATTTCTTATAGCTGGCTTGTTTTTTTTGAAGCACTTTGTAATCTGTAGTTTTAAAGTTCTCAATAAATACATATTATGACTATTATTATTGTTATGATTATTAATAATAACTTCCTACTGACGCCATGTTGTAGGCCTAATGTTACATTAACCCTCGTGTTGTCTTCCTGTCAAAATCAAAAATCAACACTTCTATTGATGCTTTTTATTCATGTTTTTAACTTTTTCTTACATTTTGTCCCTTTTTTCATCACTTTGTTGACACTTTTTTCCAACATGTCATTTTGTTATACGTAACACTAACTTATTAACTTTAGTTTGACAGTTATTTTTGGATTATATGCTAAATAAACCTCATTTATAGGAGATTATACCTAATGTTTGAGTTAGAAAAGCAGAAATTAGGAATTATTCAGAAACAGACTAAAGTATGTCAACTTCTACTCTATTTCATAACCAGTTACCTTTATGTTTCACTTGCTATAAAATGGAATAAGAAGCCCCAAAATTAATGAAAGTAGAGATTTGAAATCAATCATGTTATTTTGGGGGAATTACAGTTAAAATGAATAGTGATATAGGACAACATGAGGGTTAAAAACAACAAAAACTAACGATAATAAATCCGTTTCTTCTTCTTTGTTGTGATGCACCGAGGCCATTTGGATGAAGTCTACATTAAAAATAAAAACAACTTGACGTCCATTTTAAGAAATCAACCCAAAATAACTACAAGAAACACGAATTTTAAAGACGTCACAACTTCGTCTTTTTACTTTCGCTTATAACCCTGACTGACGCAAACGTGTCGAAAAACCCGCAACTCACCGCAGTTTACCACGAGTCCTGTCCCCAAAAGGACAAGAATTGCGAAGAAAGACATTTTCACGGAACCAGAGTGTTGTCTTGCGTTGAAAACGTCGTTTAATCCGCCGGTTGGACCGGGTTTTTGTCGGTTTTTGCACTCGGCTTCAGCCCGAAAACCAACCGCCGTTTCCTGCTTCTTCTTGTCGACTAACCTGCTGCGCGTGACGCATTCAGGGACCGCTTGTTAATTACACACTCAGATGTTTTGCTGCACGGGATCACAGTTATTCGCTCACATACCTCAACTAAAAATAAAAAACAACAACATAAATACAATGCTCTGTATTTTACTTCCATGTACTACTACTATGTACTGACTAACTGACTACTACTAACACAGTTTTAAATAAAAAACGGACAAAAATAATTGACATTTTCGTCTCTTTTTCAGACTTTTTCATAGTTTCCACAACAAACACCTTATTAGTTTTACTACTTTTTGGAATTCATGGGCAATAATCCTCATTTATAGAGAATTAAACCTAATATTTGAGTTAAAAAAGCAGAAATTATGACTTATTTTGACTAATAGTTGATATCAGAGGAATGGAAGTGACCAGTTTTATTCGTATTGTAGGGTATTTTGTGGTAATTTGGTTAAAAAGAAACTCATATTTCAGATATAGACATTTTTTAAAGGGTTCAGATTTGACCCGAGGACATCAGGAGGGTTAACAACTTTCAAAACATTGCACTCTGCTAGCTTGGCAAGTCCCGGGTACATGTCTGCATGTCCCTGAACGCACCACGACAGCATCTTCCTGTTTATCAAGTGTGCTTGAGGTGTGTTGTGTTCAAGAACAGTGTGTTTATTTCGCAATCAATGCAGTAAGGCAATCATACTTCACTCCGAAAAACGTCTAGCAAACAATTTAACCTAATATTTTATTTACACACTGTACGTACATTATTTTAAAAGGTACATACAGAAAATAAGAAGTAAAATAACAACAACAATGTTATATTGTTGTTGTTATTAGGCCACATGTAGTCCGAGCTTATTACTTTTGTTTATGCATATTTATAGTGCAGTGAAAAGGTGTCTGAAAAAAACACATATTACATAAAGAGGGCATAAATATATGGGGGGGTTGCTGAGTTCAAAGACAGTTAAAAAATAAAATAATTAATAAATATACAGTCTACGTATCTGACGTTCAGGGAGCGCGGTGAGCGGTTCGAGTAGAGCGCGGAGTGATATTGACCGATGTGTTTTATTTCCTTCCGCTACACTGACTCCGCTCTCATGCCCGACTCCCGCGGTCCAGAAATAAGAACCGGAACAGAGTATCCGGGCATAAAACCTGATTTTGGGTCACCGTAGCCAACGTAATTAATTAAGCAGGGACCCTCTATGAAGAGACAGACACCACCACGCACACACGTAGGGCGATTGACAGGGACTATTTTTCGTATAGCTGACGTACAACGTGTGCGTAACATTGTGTTCTTGAGGAATACATTGCACTTTACCCCCTTTAAACTTTCATTTATAACGTTACAGATAGTTAAACCGTCATATTTAACTAACATTGTGGTGGGAAAGGCACACAACAGATTAGATAAGTAACTTAACGTTAGCAAAACGACCGTTGGTTAGCTAAAAGAAACAGCCGTTGACGTCTTTAAACTCAAACTGTCGGTTAACGTTCTTCTTCTAACATTTTCACAAATATAAAACTTACCTCCTCCAGTTGGCTCTAAGTTCAGCCACATAAATGGCAAAAACACAAATATCCAGGCCGTTGGTTGAATCATGATTTTAAAATAGGTAGAAACTTCTGTTAAAAAAGTAGAAAAATAGACCTAAGATGGACGCGTGCTGCCACTTCCGCGAATCATCCAATCAAAAGTTCAGACTAGGTTGCTAGGCAGATTACGTTGCAGAAGGTTGTCAGATAGGCAGCTCAGCAGTGACTGGATGGGAGTGGACCATGTTGTCATCATCAGTGGGGGAAGAAGTATTTAGATATTGTACTTATGTAAAAGTACTAATACTCAGTGTTGTAATGTAAGTAAGTACATTTACTCACAACTTTTTGAGATACATACTTTAATCTTTTCTTTTCATCCCTCATGTTGTTCTCGGGTCACATTTTGACCCATTTTGTGGAATTTGGGTGTTTTATTCAATTTTTAAGCATTTGAAGATTTTTTTTTAATATAAAACAACGTTGAAAAAAAATGATAAAAATGTTGGAAAAAGCTTGAAAACATGGCGCGAAAATAAAGTAAAGATTTCCCCAAAAAGGGCAGAAAGTTTTCTTTAAAAGTGACAAATGTGTGGAAATAAAGAAGTTTTGATTTCAAATATTGGCCCAGAAAAACTAAAAGTTACTCGGGCGACGTGAAGACAATTGTTTATATATATATATATATATATATATATATATACACCTATAAACAGTATATATATATATGTATATATACACATTTGTATATGTATATATGTACATAAATACATATACATATGGACTGTATATACACACCTATATATATATATATGTATATATGTGTGTACTTATGTATACTATATGTATACTAGCTCTGAGATGTACAAGTACAGCATGAAGTACTTTAAATTCACTTTGCACCACGAGTCCGATGACACGGAATCAAACATCCAATCCCAACATGGGTTGAGTTTTGTATTACAACTCTTTATTCATTGCCAACAGATTAACACACAAGGCATACGTCCCATATATGTACACATATTTACATATATATATGTATAAATATATATATAATTAGACTCTTATACTTTGGATTTGACAGAACTACTTTCATCTTTACGTTCCACTTTTGCAGAGATTGAGAAGATTTAACACCTTTCTGTCTGCAACGTGCCATCCATATGCAATCCATATAACACCATATAATGATTATTATATACCATATTATATACCATATATTCATGTTGCCCTCATGTTGTCCTCATGTTTTCATTAAGACAACATGAAGACATCATGAGGATAACATGAGGACAACATGAGGACAACATGAGGGCAACATGAGGGCAACATGGGGACAACATGAGGACAACATGAGGGCAACATGAGGATAACATGAGGACAACATGAGGATAACATGAAGACAACATGACGACAACATGAAGACAACATGAGGACAACATGACGACAACATGAAGACAACATGAGGACAACATGAAGACACCATGAGGAAAACATGGGGGCAACATGAGGACAACATGAGGACAACATGAAGACAACATGACGACAACATGAAGACAACATGAGGACAACATGAAGACACCATGAGGAGAACATGGGGGCAACATGAGGACAACATGAGGACAACATGAAGACAACATGAGGAGAACATGCAGACAACATGAGGAGAACATGAAGATAACATGAAGACAACATGAAGACAACATGAGGAGAACATGAAGACACCATGAGGAGAACATGAGGACAACATGAGGACAACATGAGGAGAACATGAAGACAACATGAAGACAACATGAAGACAACATGAGGACAACATGAGTATAACATGAGGGTCCCGACCCAGAGCGTCAAAAAGTGAAGCCAAGAGACTTTTTCCATCAATTGTCCTCATGTTGTCCTCATGTTGCCCTCATGTTATCCTCATGTTGTCCTCATGTTGTCCTCATGTTATCCTCATGTTGTCCTCATGTTGTCCTCATGTTGTCCCCATGTTGCCCTCATGTTGTCTTCATGTTGTTCTAATGTTGTCCCCATGTTGTCCTCATGTTGTCTTCATGTTGTCCTCATGTTGTCCTCATGTTGTCCTCATGTTGTCTTCATGTTATCCTCATGTTGTCCTCATGTTGTCCTCATGTTGTCCTCATGTTGTTCTAATGTTGTCCCCATGTTGCCCTCATGTTGTCTTCATGTTGTTCTAATGTTGTCCCCATGTTGTCCTCATGTTGTCTTCAGGTTGTCCTCATGTTCTCCTCATGGTGTCTTCATGTTGTCTTCATGTTCTCCTCATGTTGTCCTCATGTTGTCTTCATGTTCTCCTCATGGTGTCTTCATGTTGTCCTCAATCCTTTTGGGGATGGAGTGAGAGTGCGTTGGCTCTGGATAGGACCCTCCGAATTCCAAATTAAACCTGCAACATGGGCATTAAAATACATTTCTAACATTTCTGTGCATTGCTCAGCGTGTCGTCCGAAGCGTCTCCTCACAGCTTCATCCTCTTCTCATCCCATTTA
>NC_048420.1:24030232-24033985 GCF_013103735.1 Etheostoma cragini | reverse complement strand
CCCCTTGAGTCCCTCACCATCCCCTGCCGGTCCATCGTTTCCTCCCAAAGCGGAAACCAAACCCTCCTTTCTCCCGGCTGGCGGCCTGCAGGCCTCCGGCGAAGGAGGTCAGGGCTTCCTTCCTCTTCCCCCCGTCCTCCCCCTCTCCCCCCTTCTGATAGTTCATGCTCTCCAGGGAGTGGCCCCCGGGGAAGGGGGACAGCGGGGGGGCCTCCAGGTCTCCTCTCTGGGCCCTCGGCAGCGCCTCTTCCCAGGACCGGTCCTCCCCCGACTCCTCCGCCCCCGTCTCCTCCTCCCGGGGGACCAGGGCGGGTCTCCGGGGGTCTTGGCGCCACTTGGCCCTCGGGTAGAGCTGCAACATATCCACAAGATGGCGGACAGAGACAATGTTTCAGTCAACTTTGACCCTGGTGTTGTCCTCGGGTCAAACTGACCCGTTTCTAAGTGTATTACATCTGAAAATGAATTTCTTTCAACCAAATTGCCCCAAAACAACATGGATGACTCCATGTGACATTATTCAGGTAACATTAATGATTGCTTTCATTTAATTTTTTGGGTGTTTTATTGAATCTTAAAGCATTTTATTTATTTTTTTTTATGGTTTCCAGACAGTTTGGGGACTAAACTCTGACATCTACCCGTCTGAGATCCACTCAACATCCTCTGATCTTAACTAGTTGTCAAAATAATTCATAATTTCTGCCTTTTTAACTAAAAAACGTATGTATAATTTGATATAAATGAGGTTTGTTGACCATGAATAAGTGGAAAACCTGTTAATAAACCAGCTCAGGTTTTTTTTTTTTAAGTGCCAAAAGCTGTAAAAAATGACAATTAAATTAGAAAATTGACAAAACATCAGTTAAACATCTGAAAAGCACAAAAAAATATTCATTTTCAATTTTGACCTGCAAGGACAAGTTCATGGTCGACGGGAAGACGACACAAGGGTTAAACATATTTATTTATTTATTTATTATTCATTTATTACTTCTTAAACAAATTAAAGTTTTGATTGAGTTCCAGGATACAGCTTTTTGTTTGTCCCTGTCATGGGACCCAGGTTTCTAACTGTATCCCCTGTGTTTTGATTTTGTTGCTCTGAATGTGTATGCAAAAATATTAATTGATTAATTACTTATTTAAATACTAACAAAATCCAATTAATCACTTGTACAATAACAATTTGGCATATCTAAACAAAGTCAACGCTGTGACATCTCCAGTTATTTCCTGTAGATTTCACAGTAACACGACTGTGTATGTCATGTATATTTTACAGTAGGATGCTGTAAAGGTACTTTACAACCTGTCACCATGACAACATCACAGTAGTCTAAGTATTACTGTAAAAAATCACAGTAGTCTAAGTATTATTGTAGGAAATCACAGTAGTCTAAGTATTACTGCAGGAAATCCCAGTAGTCTAAGTATTACTGTAGGTAATCACAGTAGTCTAAGTATTACTGTAAAAATCACAGTAGTCTAAGTATTACTGTAAAAAATCACAGTAGTCTAAGTATTACTGCAGGAAATCACAGTAGTCTAAGTATTACTGTAGGAAATCACAGTAGTCTAAGTGTTACTGTAGGACATCACAGTAGTCTTAAGTTTTACTGTAGGAAATCACAGTAGTCTAAGTATTACTGTAAAAAATCACAGTAGTCTAAGTATTACTGTAGGAAATCACAGTAGTCTAAGTATTACTGTAGGAAATCACAGTAGTCTAAGTATTACTGTAAAACATCACAGTAGTCTACGTATTACTGTAAAACATCACAGTAGTCTAAGTATTACTGTAAAAAATCACAGTAGTCTAAGTATTACTGTAGGAAATCACAGTAGTCTAAGTGGTACTGTAAAACATCACAGTAGTCTATGTATTACTGTAAAACATCACAGTAGTCTAAGTATTACTGTAGGAAATCACAGTAGTCTAAGTGGTACTGTAAAACATCACAGTAGTCTAAGTATTACTGTAGGAAATCCCAGTAGTCTAAGTATTACTGTAAGAAATTACAGTAGTCTTAGTATTACTGCAGGAAATCACAGTAGTCTAAGTATTACTGTAGAAAATCACAGTAGTCTAAGTATTACTGTAGGAAATCACAGTAGTCTAAGTATTACTGTAAAAATCACAGTAGTCTAAGTATTACTGTAAAAAATCACAGTAGTCTAAGTATTACTGCAGGAAATCACAGTAGTCTAAGTATTACTGTAGGAAATCACAGTAGTCTAAGTGTTACTGTAGGACATCACAGTAGTCTTAAGTTTTACTGTAGGAAATCACAGTATTCTAAGTATTACTGTAAAAAATCACAGTAGTCTAAGTATTACTGTAGGAAATCACAGTAGTCTAAGTATTACTGTAGGAAATCACAGTAGTCTACGTATTACTGTAAAACATCACAGTAGTCTAAGTATTACTGTAGGAAATCCCAGTAGTCTAAGTATTACTGTAAGAAATCACAGTAGTCTTAGTAGAAGAAACCGTGATAAATTGTGTGCTAATTGTTTGCAGGCCTACCCTCGGGTCCTCCAGAGCGGTCTGGAGGTGCAGCAGGGCGGACTCCAGCTCGGCTGCCCCCCCCGGAGGCAGGAGGGCGGGGGGGGCGGGGGGGTGCGAGGTGACGGCCCGCGGGACGAGGCACAGCAGGGCGAGGGACAGGAGGCGGAGCTTCGACACACCGAGACAGAAACAAAGCCTCATCTGGAAATAAGAAGACTTTTTTTATCAAAGAGGGAGTTAGTAAGTAAAGGGGGGCTCGAAGGTTTGCCCTTAAAAAATGGATTTTATCAAATTTAGGCCAATTTTGGATGCTAACTTGATGCCATCTGTGAAGAAGCAGAAGTTAAAGAGAGGATGGCTTCTACAAATGGATAATGATCCTAAACACACCTCAAAATCCACGCTGGATTACATCAAGAGGCGTAAACTGAAGGTTTTGCCATGGCCTTCACAATCGCCTGACCTCATCTTACAATTGAAAAGGCATCAAATGACAGATTAGACATTCGCATAACATGTCACAAAAAGGGACAGAAAGACAGACAGAGAGACGGAGTCAGAAAGAACAACAGAAAGAAATTACGACAGGCAGAGAGACAGACAGAAAGAGACAGAAAGAGACAGAAAGAAAGCAAGACGGAGACAGAAAGAAGGAATGACAGACAGAAAGAGACAGAAAGACAAACAGACAAAAGAACGACAGAAAGACAGAAAGAAAGAGACAGAAAGAGAGAGAAAGTCAGTCAGAAAGACAGACAAACAGACAGAAAGACAGACAGAAAGACAGACGGAAAGAGACAGAAAGACAGACAGAAAAACGGAGACAGAAAGAAATATATTTATATATATATATATATAGATACATATATATATTTATACATACATATATACAGTATATACACATACAGTACGTATGTAAACATATACACATAAACACACATATATATATATACAGTACATATTCATACATATGTACATACATATACATGCATATATACATACACGTACATATATATACATATACATACATACAGTATATACGTACATATATACATACATATACATACATACAGTATATACGTACCGATATACATACATGTACACAGTATATATGTACATATATACAAACAAACATACATACAGTACATAGGTACATATATACATACAGACAAACAAACACATACAGTATACATATGGTATATATAGAGTAAATACATAAATAAAGTGGATACATATATATA
>NC_048420.1:24027130-24030132 GCF_013103735.1 Etheostoma cragini | reverse complement strand
CTGACGGGGGCAGGTCGTGGCTTCTTTTGTCACCGTTGTCGACCATAATGGTCGCCGCGGGAAAACACACAACCACCTGTAAGAATGTCATTCAGGCCGTCTGGCTTTGAGGAGTCGCGTCTTTCCTCTGATTTAATTTCCGTCCAATTACACGACAGAGAACCTGCAGACTGATGACGCCCTAACGACTTCACGCCATTTAAAGATCAACGCTCGCAGGTCGGGACGACAGGTGGGTGGTAACGAGCTACATTTACTCCCTTGCATTTAGTTGAGTATGTTGTTGAAAAAATTCTACTTCTAGGACTAGTTTTAAAATCACATTTTACTTTTACTTGGATAGATTAGTGAAGAAGAAGCCGTCATCCTCCGCTACATTGGGCTAACGTGAGCTCCTTACTTTTCTTTTTACTTAAATTTTTACCTTCTACTCGTCATTGCGCCCCCCCCCCCACCCCCGCTTATGCCTCAATTTAATGCTTTATTTTGACAGAGAGAGAGAGAGAGAGAGAGAGAGAGCGAGAGAGACAGAGAGAGAGAGAGAGAGAGACTTCCTCTAAAGGCTCTGCCACGTGTTTGTGGTGCAGCTTGCCTCTGGCCCCGCCTATATCATATACACCGATTTGATTGGTGCAGCTTGCCTCTGGCCCCGCCTACATCAGATACACTGATGTGATTGGTGCAGGTTGCCTCTGGCCCTGCCTACATCAGATACACTGATGTGATTGGTGCAGCTCGGCTACAAGGGTATAGTTAATGAGCAGCATTACTCGATGCCAGAGTGACTGAAAGTCTATTTTGCTTATCTATATATTTTTTATATATTATATTATATATATATATATATATATATTTGTCGGATTTTCATAATAATAATAATAATGTAATAATAATAATGTAATAATAATAATAATAATAATAATAATAATGTAATTATAATAATAATGTAATATTAATAATAATGTAATAATAATAATAATAATAATAATGTATACTTTATTAATCCTGCAAGGCGGAATTACAATGTACACTCTGTTGTTGTTACACACATTGCACACAGGCCTGAACTACAAACACATGCTCAGTACCCATACATGCACTAATGGAGAGATGGCCCATGGAAAGGCGCCCCGAGCAGTTGGGGGTTCGGTGCCTTGCTCAAGAGAACCTTGGCAGTGCCCAGGAGGTGAACTGGCATACCTCCAGCTACCAATCCACTACTGCCCCCCCTACAACGTATAAAAGAAAACGTCAGATTTCCCACTGTTTTTACTAATCTTGACCCCTTATGATGTCATACAGAGCCAGATTTCCCTTCATGGTCACCTGCTATGGCAGTGTTGACCTTACCAAGGGGGGGTTAGCCCCTCCTCTCTAGCGTAGCTCCCATGGCGCCATTTTAATGCTACGAAGCCATGAGCCGCCGTTAGCATCCCATAGACTCCCATTCATTTTGACGTCAAATTCACAGCGAATAACTTTACATCTGAAGCGTTTAAAGACTCTATTTGTTTGTTGTTTATTTCTAAAGAAACATAATGTATAAAAGGCTCCGTTACCTCGTAGCTCACGTTATGGCTCCGTAGCAGACGTTTTTATAAAAATAGGCTAATGACTTTGTCATAAACTTGACTTACCGTTGCATAGCCGAGCTGTTTAGGTTTAATTACTAATGCTAACAGGCATGTTAGTTAGCAGTAATTAGCCTGTGCCTATGTTAATGTTAACTAGCATGTTAGTTAGCAGTAATTAGCCTGTGCCTATGTTAATGTTAACTAGCATATTCGTTAGCAGTAATTAGCCTGTGTCTATGTTAACGTTAACTAGCATGTTAGTTAGCAGTAATTAGCCTGTACCTATATTAATGTTAACTAGCATGTTAGTTAGCAGTAATTAGCCTGTGCCTATGTAAATGTCAACTAGCATGTTAGTTAGCAGTAATTAGCCTGTGCCTATGTTAATGCTACGGAGCCATAATGTGACATACGAGGTAACGGAGCCTTTTGTACATTGTCTTGTTTCTTTAGAAATAAAAAACATAAAAATAGAGTCTTTAAACGCTTCAGATTTAACACCAAGTTATTTGGTGTTAAAGTGGCGTCAAAATGAATGGGAGTCAATGGGATGCTAACGGCGGGTGATGGCTTCGTAGCATCAAAATGGCGCCATGGGAGCTACGCTCAGAGAGGAGAGACTGACCCCCTTGTTAAAGCCTGGCGCACCTCCTGGGGGGCAGAGCGTCTCAGACAGAGGGTTATTACAGGTGCAGCAGCCATGGCTGTATGAGACATGTGTTTTTAAAGCATGTAAACACGTTAGTAGAAACCTAAACTACAACTATAAAGCTGTAAACTACATGTGATATGTCTCCTTTAAGGATTATAACTTTAACTATTCTCTTATTTTGAAAAGCTGTTTAGCAGTAATGCCGTCTATGAGAACTATCAGAATCAACATCTCCCTCTGGTCCTCCTCCTGCCTCTCCAAAGTCCTCGAAGGCCTCCAGAGAGGAGACACACCCTGGTGCACTCTGGGAATCGTAGTCCAGGAAGAAGGCCGATTGGCTGGCGCCCGGGCTCGCCGGCGGGGAGCTGAGCGGGGCGGTGAGCAGGGAGAGCTGCAGCTGGTCGATGGTGCTGGTGTTGAAAGAGAAGGGCTGTGATTGGTCGGGCGGGGAGTAAGATGGGGAGCCGGTTGCCACGGTTACGCCTCTGTAGGGAGCGGAGGGCGAGTTGACCTGAGAGTCGTCGGCGGTGAGGGAGCGTCTCAGTTTGGCCCGAGCGTTTTGAAACCACACCTGAGACAGAGAGAAAGAGAGAGTGTGTGTGTGTGTGAGAGTGTGTGTGTGTGTGATTGAATGTGTGAGTGTGTGTGTTTGTGTGAGTGTGTGTGAGAGTGTGTGTGTGCGTGTGTGTGAGTGTGATTGAATGTGTGAGTGTGTGTGTTTGTGTGAGTGTGTGTGAGATTGTGTGTGAGTGTGATTGAATATGTGAGTGTGTGTG
>NC_048420.1:24023999-24027030 GCF_013103735.1 Etheostoma cragini | reverse complement strand
GTGTGTGTGTGTGTGTGTGTGTGTGTGTGTGTGTGTGTGTGTGTGTGTGCGTGTGTGCGTGTGCGGTTGCCCATCCATTGATGTCTATGTGACTACTGTAAACAACAGTCGTTGAAGTTGGTCCCGTATTGAGTGAGAACGCTCTAACAGGCTGGGATGTAAACCTATGGGACAAATGTTCCGTTTCGTCCTCTAAAAGTTCCAATGTTGCCGTTGACCGGCTCAGATTATTATTGTAAGTGTCGACAAGTGATGACATTATGGAAATGTGCACGCATGGGCGTGCTGGTCTTACAGGGAGGAGTGTTCAGGTGCATTCTGGGCGTGCTGGTCTTACAGGGAGTGTGTTCAGGTGCATTCTGGGTGTGCTGGTCTTACAGGGAGGTGTGTTCAGGTGCATTCTGGGTGTGCTGGTCTTACAGGGAGGTGTGTTCAGGTGCATTCTGGGCGTGCTGGTCTTACAGGGAGGTGTGTTCAGGTGCATTCTGGGTGTGCTGGTCTTACAGGGAGGTGTGTTCAGGTGCATTCTGGGTGTGCTGGTCTTACAGGGAGGTGTGTTCAGGTGCATTCTGGGCGTGCTGGTCTTACAGGGAGGTGTGTTCAGGTGCATTCTGGGCGTGCTGGTCTTACAGGGAGGTGTGTTCAGGTGCATTTCTTTTTTTTTACTACTTTCCTGTACGTTAATTTGTATTAATCTCATTTTTAAGAACGCCAGCCGAGCCTCGTGTCCTCCCACCTGCGGTGCCGCTGTATCCGCCCACGCTCAGTTTGTAGTTCCTCTTTATCAGCTCGAAGGTCGAGTACTTGGCGAACACCGCGTCACCTTTGTCTCGCAGGTCCACGCGTAGACTCATGGGGGTCATCGCCGTCAGGTTGTACAGGTTCTCCAGGCCTGAAGCACCGGGAGATAAAACCACTTTCACATGAAAAATACTTCCTGGTTGCGTTTACGCACCTTAAATACTATCTGAAATCTCCAGTTGTTTACTGTAGATTTCACAGTAACACGACTGGATATGATTTTACAGTAGGATGCTGTAAAGGTACATTACAACCTTGTTGCCATGACAACATCACAGTAGTCTAAGTATTACTGTAGAAATCCCAATATAGCCAATATAGTACTGTAAATAGTACAGGAAACTACTGTATTTTTACAGAAGGACAGAGACAAATAGAAAGATAGACGGAAAGACAGAGACAGAAAGAACAACAGAAAGAACAACAGAAAGAAAGACCGACAGAGACAAAGAACGACAGAAAGACAGACAGACAGAAAGACAGACAGACAGACAGACAGACAGACAGACAGACAGGCAGGCAGAAAGACAGACAGACAGACAGACAGACAGACAGACAGACAGACAGACAGACAGACAGACAGGCAGGCAGAAAGACAGACAGACAGACAGAAAGACAGACAGAGACAGAGACAAAGAACGACAGAAAGACAGACAGACAGACAGACAGACAAAGACAGAGACAAAGAACGACATAAAGAAAGACAGACAGACAAAGACAAAGAACGACAGAAAGAAAGACAGAGAGAAAGACAGAGACAGAAAGAAAGAAAGAGAGAAAGAGAGAAAGAAAGAAAGACAAAAAGACAGAAAGACAGGAAGACAGACAGGAAGACAGAGAGAGAAAAAGAACGACAGAAACACAGACAGACAGACAGACAGAAAGACAGAGACAGAAAGAAAGACAGACACAGACGGTCTGTGATTATCCATCAACATCCATTCCTTTAATTTTAGTCTCAGTAATTACTAATTTCTGCTTTTCTAACTCAAACATTAGGTATAATTTCCTATAAATGAGGTTTATTGACCATAAATTTCAAAAATAACTGTAAAACTAAACTTAATAAGTTAGTGTTACGTACGGTTGAAAACGTCAAAAAAGTGACAAACATTGACAAAAAGGGACAAAAGGGTTTGAAGAAAGGGACAAAAACGTAAGAAAAACGTTGATAGAAACGTCAACAAAAGTGTTGATTTCCAATGTTGACGAGAAGACAACACGAGGGTTAACGGGTCTCAGGATCTTGGGGGGGCGTCTGTCTCTCACCCAGCCAGAACTCTCCACTCAGACTACCAAATCCTTTAGTGTAGTCCTTCCACCCTCTAAAGAAGTCCACTGAGCCGTCCGTCCTCCTCTGGAAGACCTGCAGACAGGAACCACAGAGACCAGGTTTCAAGACCAAGTCCAAATGCAGTCTAGTCCAAGTCCAAATGCAGTCTAGTCCAAGTCCAAGTCTAGAGGTTGTCCAGAACAAGTCAAGAACAAGTCCAAAGACATTCAACTCCACGTCTAGAAGTAGTCCAGACCAAGTCCAAGTCCTAATGCAGTCTAGTCCAAGTCCAAACGCAGTCAAAGGCAGTCCAGTCCAAGTCCAAAGGCAGTCTAGTGCAAGTCCTAATGCAGTCCAGTCCAAGTCCAAAGGCAGTCTAGTCCAAGTCCAAAGGCAGTCTAGTCCAAGTCCGAATGCAGTTGAGCCTAACCCTACTGAAACTTTCGGAAACGGTTATGTCTCGTTTCGAATCGGTGGTCTGAACCGGTCTTAATAAGCGAACAGGCTGAGTGATGTCATTGTACCGTCCAGCCTCCCCCATCCGTCTCCATGTCGCAGTAAACCATCATCGGCGTCCCGAGTTTTCCATGAGGGAAGATCTCCACCTCGCCGGAGGTCCTGATGCCGTTCAGCAGCTCCTGGGAGCAATCAGAGGGGAAGGGGAACTTCAGGGTGCCTGAGGATAGGAACGCAGTGGAACCGCAGTGCATGATAGTTAATACCCATTAAAGACACATTAAGACACATATTGACACATAAAGACCCATATAGACACATAAACACCCATATAGACCCATATAGACCCATAAAGACCCATATAGACCCATAAAGACCCATATTGACCCATGTAGACACATAAAGACCCATATAGACCCATCTAGACCCATATAGACACATACAGACCCATATAGACACAAATAGACACATGCAGACCCATATAGACACAAATAGACACAT
>NC_048420.1:24017836-24022836 GCF_013103735.1 Etheostoma cragini | reverse complement strand
TTTTTGGGGGGGGGGTTTCCTGTAAAAGAAATGTTTTTTTTAACTATACATTTAGTTTTTGTCTGAAAAAATGATGGGTTTTGTCTGTAAAACATGTTTTCTGTTTATGCCGGCAATAACTATTTTTTGACAAAAAAAAGTTTTTTTTACAGGCAAAAAAAATGCAAAAACAGTTTTTTCACTTGTAATAAAAAAGTTTTTTTCACTTGTAAAAAAAAAGTTTTTTTCACTTGTAAAAAAACAGTTTTTTCATTTGTAATAAAAAAGGTTTTTTCACTTGTAAAAGAACAGTTTTTTCATTTGTAAAAAAACAGTTTTTTCACTTGTAAAAGAACAGTTTTTTCATTTGTAAAAAAACAGTTTTTTCATTTGTAAAAAAACAGTTTTTTCATTTGTAATAAAAAAGGTTTTTTCATTTGTAATAAAAAAGGTTTTTTCACTTGTAAAAAAACAGTTTTTTCATTTGTAAAAAAACAGTTTTTTCACTTGTAAAAAACAGTTTTTTCACTTGTAAAAAACAGTTTTTTCACTTGTAAAAAACAGTTTTTTCACTTGTAAAAAAACATTTTTTTCTGTTTTTTGGCCTGTAAAAAGAATGTTTTTGGGGGGGGGGGGTTTCCTGTAAAAGAAATGTTTTTTTTAACTATACATTTAGTTTTTCCTGTAACGAAAAGTTTTTTTGACTGGAACAAAAACATTTTAACAGGCAAAGATGAAATAAAAGATTTTTTTGCCTGTAAAAGAATAATTTTTTGCCTGTAAAAGAATATTTTTTTGCCTGTAAAAGATTGTTTTTCCTGTTTATGACTTAGTGTTTTTTGCAGACATAAACAGGAATGCTTGAACGGTTGAACGGTTTTGTGTCCGACGCCGTCGTCCCGTGCCGATAGTTCTGGTTTTGCCTGCGTTGAGACATCTGAAACTTCACTTTCACAGGTGTGACATGAAGTTTGCAGCACTTTAAGCCTTTCATAATGGATCCAAAACCTCCACTTTTCATAGTTTTTGATATAAATAAAGAGTTATACATGCAGTAAAATACAAAACCGTTAATTTGTTGCTGGTCGAGCAAAAGTCGACAACAACCTTTGTGTAATTTTTACTATTCAGGAAATAAATGATTGTTTTGAGCTCGACGTTTGTTTGACTTCATCCTGTCCTGGAACTAGTTACTTCTTCAAAAGAATCTCTCCTAGTTCTGACCTTTATACTGATATATAGGTGATGTATAGTGATATATAGGTAATGTATAGTGATATATAGGTTAAATATAGGTTACATATAGGGTTATATAGGTTATATATAGTGATATATAGGTTAAATCTAGGTTACATATAGTGATTTATAGGTTAAATATAGGTTACATATAGGGTTATATAGGTTATATATAGTGATTTATAGGTTAAATATAGGTTACATATAGGGTTATATAGGTTATATGTAGTGATATATTGGTTAAATATAGGTTACATATAGGGTTATATAGGTTATATATAGTGATATATAGGTTAAATATTGGTTAAATATAGAGTTATATAGGTTATATATAGTAATATATAGGTTAAATATAGGTCACATATAGGGTTATATAGGTTATATATAGTGATATATAGGTTAAATATTGGTTATATAGGTTATATAGGTTATATATAGTGATATATAGGTTAAATATAGGTTACATATAGTGTTAAATAGGTTACATATAGGTTACATATAGTGATATATAGGTTAAATCTAGGTTACATATAGTGATTTATAGGTTAAATATAGGTTACATATAGGGTTATATAGGTTATATATAGTGATATATAGGTTTCAAAAACACTTCCATTTGTTTTACAATGCTATAAAATTGAATAAGACGCCCCAAAATTAATGAAAGTAGAGATTTTTTCTTGGCAAAGAGCGTTGGGTGGAATCAACAATGTTATTTTGGGGAATTAAAAAGAACATTGATATAGGACAACATGAGGACAACTTGAAGACAACACAACATGAGGACAACATGAGGGCAACATGGGGACAACATGAAGACAACATGAAGACAACATGAAGACACCATGAAGACAACTTGAGGGAAACATGAGGGCAACATGAGGACAACATGAGGACAACATGAAGTCAACACAATATGAGGACAACATGAGGACAACATGAGGGCAACATGAAAGCAACATGAGGACAACATGAAGTCAACACAATATGAGGACAACATTAGGACAACACGAGGACAATACGAGGACAACACAAGGACAACATGAGGACAACATGAAGGCGACATGAAGACAACATGAGGTCAACATGAGGACAGCATGAAGACAACATGAGGGCAACATGAGGACAACATGAGGACAACATTAGGACAACATGAGGGCAACATGAGGGCAACACGAGGACAACACAAGGACAACATGAAGACAACACGAGGACAACACAAGGACAACATGAGGACAGCATGAAGACAACATGAGGGCAACATGAGGACAACATGAAGACAACATGAGGACAACATGAGGTCAACATGAGGACAGCATGAAGACAACATGAGGGCAACATGAGGCCAACATGAAGACAACATGAGGACAGCATGAAGACAACATGAGGCCAACATGAAGTCAACATGAGGGCAACACGAGGACAACACGAGGTCAACATGAAGACAACATGAGGACAACACGAGGACAACATGAGGATAACATGAGGACAACACGAGGACAACATGAAGACAACATGAAGACAACATGAGGACAACATTATGGCAACACGAGGACAACATGAGGACAACATGAGGACATGAGAGGAGAAAAAGAAACCAACGGATGGAGGGAATCGTTGACACCTTTCCGTTGTCTTTTCATGCTCGAGTGCAGATCCCAGACGTCTTTTATAACACCCTTTGTTTTGGTTTTTAATTGGTCCCCTGGGGTAGACCCCCTCCTCCCCCCTTCACACACACACACACACACACACCCACACACACACACACACACACACACACACACACACACACACACACACACACACACACACACCCATCTGCTCAGCGGGCGGCCAATCAGATCAGTCTCCACCTGCTCTCTGAGCCACCTTGTTTACAGGTGCGGGGTCTCATGGGACGGGTGGCGAGGGCGGGAGGGACAGGTGCTGCCACCGCTATTGGTGGAGGATTGGGGGGGGGACGGGGGGGGCAGATCCCACGTCAGCGCTGCCAGGGAAGAGTGCAAACTGACCCCAAAACCACAAGGCAGGAGGCTGCGGAGACACCTGTAGGAGTGAGAGCGTGGTCGAGCATCAAGGAGGGAAATCTGACCCAAGATCCAGACCATAAGAGGCGTTCAGGCGTTGTCTGTTTTCCGCAGGACTTAACAGAGCAGGTGAGATCTTCTCAGTAGGAAACCAGGTAAGATGTGTTTATCTCCTCCTTCCTGAATCTGCCTTTGTTCTTTTTATTCTGTTTTGAACATGTTAATCCTCCCATTGTCCTCGGGTCGAATCTGACCCTTTAAAAAATGTCTATATCTGAAATATGAGTTTCTTTTTAACCAAATGACCATAAAAATAGATTAGATATCTTCCAACGCTCTTTATAAATACAACTGATCACTTTCATTCCTCTGATGTTAAATGTTAGTCCAAATAATTTATAATTTCTGCTTTTTTAACTCAAATATTAGGTATAATTCTATATAAATGAGGGTTATTAATTAATTATTATTATTATTAATTAAACTAGTAAGGCGGTGGTGGTGAAAACTAAAAGAAAAGTCTGAAAAAGGGACGAAAATCCATCCATCCATCCATCCATCCCCTCAGCATCCAGCCATCCAGCCATCCATGCAGCATCCATCCATCCATCTCTCCATCCATCGCTCCGTCCCTCCATCCATCGATCCCTCCATCACTGGAGCATCCATCCATCCATCCCTGCAGCATCCATCCATCCATCCCTGGAGCATCCATCCATCCATCCATCCATCCATCCATCCATCCATCCATCCATCCATCCATCCATCCCTAGAGCATCCATCCATCCATCCCTGGAGCATCCATCCATCCATCCCTGGAGCATCCATCCATCCCTGGAGCATCCATCCATCCATCCCTGGAGCATCCATCCATCCATCCATCCATCCATCCATCCATCCATCCCTGGAGCATCCATCCATCCATCCATCCATCCATCCATCCATCCCTGCAGCATCCATCCATCCATCCCTGGAGCATCCATCCATCCATCCCTGCAGCATTCATCCATCCCTACAGCATCCATCCATCCATCCATCCATCCATCCATTCATACATCCATCCATAAATGAGTTATTGTCCATGAATTCCAACAAGTAGTGAATCTAGAAAGGTGTTAAAATGTCATATGTCTCCCTCCCTCTCTCCCTCTGTCCCTCTGTCTCTCTCTCCCCTTAGGGGGCGGGGCTAACGTTGAACAGTGTGTTTACCAACACACAGCGATCCACCTCACCGATTGGTCCAGGAGGTGAGTCTATTTTTAGCTCTTCTTCTCTAATGAGGGTCCTGATTAGGGGCCTGATTAATACCCCCCTTCCTTCTCAGGACAATCATGATGTCGCCAGACGCCCGAGCCCTGGAGGACCTGTTGTACGCCGGTGACCTTGGTGACGAGGCGGGAGGGGCGGAGCCAGGCGGCGGAGGCCCGGCTGGGGGGGCGGAGGAAAGTTCTGCTGCAGACAATGTGAGCAACACACAAGTTTTCAGATCAATTATTGGAGTAAATATACTAATACCCCACTGTGAGAATGATCCCCTGCAAGTATTCCACACCTTATTGAAGTAAAAGTATATAAATATTAGAAGTACTTAAAGTATGTTTGGGTTCATCTTTCTGATGCGTTAATGGTTATGTTGCATGTTATGCCCCCTGTATTTTAACATAGGGGGGTGAATACTTATGCCCCCTGTATTCTAACATAGGGGGGGTGTATACTTATGCCCCCTGTATTTTAACATAGGGGGGTGTATACTTA
>NC_048420.1:24014525-24017736 GCF_013103735.1 Etheostoma cragini | reverse complement strand
CACACACACATATACTTTCACACCCACACACACACACACACATACTTGCACACACACACGCGCACACACACACACTCACACACACACACACAGAGACACAAACACACGCACACACACAAACACACACACTCACACACACTCTCTCTCTCTCTCCCTTACCTTCTGTCAGACTGGGTGGAGGCTGGAGGTCGTGCGACGGCGTCCCCTCGTCGCCATGGTAATGGGACTGACAGTAGAGGTTCTGGCCCTGCATGCAGTACAGGTTCCCTGGTGTCAGTGTCACATCACACTCCTGCAACACAACACACAACAACACACAACACACAACAACACCTGCGGTTATAACGGGAGACTAGTTCCAGCACAAAGGAAGGAGGAGAGCTTCACTTCTCCAACTTCATTCCCTTCGTTCTTTATAACTTTTATAACTGATTCGACTGTTTTCTATGTTCACTCTTTCTATCGTACGATGTGTGTCTTTCCTCCTGGTTTCTGATGTTGAGCCCTTTGGGGACCGGCTGGTTGCTGTAAAGTGCTTTATATAAATACATTTTGTATGTTTTTCCCTTGTATGTGCCTGTTAAATCTATATAAATAACATTTAAAATAAAAGAAATAAAAATGAGGAAGATCTGAGGTCCTTTCATGGAGTCATAGAGACATCAGGAGGGAAAGACCTCGAACTGGAACATTACATTTCCACATTCGTGTGCTGGCTGTTTCTCTGTTGTTTTCCAGGTTTGTGTTGTTTGTGTTGCTTTTCTACTGTATGAGGTGTGTTTTTCCTCCTGGTTTCTGATGTTAAGCCCGTTGGAAACCGGCTGGCGGCTCTAAAGTGCTTCATAGATACATTTTGAATTTCTTTTGGATTTTTGGTCTTGCTTTTTAATTTGTATGTCTATAGAATTAACACTTAAAAATAATAATAAAAAATAAACAATCAGCGCAGACACTTCAGGGACAACGGATGAAAATAGCCTAATTCTGGTGCATTTACAGCAATGTTAATTGAAGATAAAACTACATTTATATTGATTGATTGATTGATTGATACATGTCATAAAAAGTAACTACCTGGCAGGAGAAGCAGTGAGGGTGGAAGGTCAGATCTCCAGACCGCATGACCAAAGCGGAAGCCGGGATTGGCTGGAAGCAGCGAGCGCAGCGACCGCCGCCAAACACCCTGAGGAGGAAAAGGAATCAAAGGCCGATCTGCGCTTGTTTTTGAATTTTTTGTCTTACTTTTTCATTTGTATCCGCCCATCGAATCTATATAAATAACATTTAAAAAAAACAAAGTGAAGAAGAAACAGTCAGCACACTGTTAGACTTTGCCGTTACTTACCACAAAATGCTTTTCACCATCACTGCAATAAACATTGCATTGTGGGTATTAACGTTTAATTTAGAGTGTATATTTTAAATTTACCGCATCTACTACAGGGCCAACGGATGAAAAATTGCCTCCTGGGTGATTCTGGGCCATTTACGGCACTGTAAATTAATTCAGAGTGCCGATGTGCTTCAATAGCAGCAATCGGTTATCATGGAAAAAAGATTTTCTTCTCGCTACTAGTCCCGGAGCGTTGCCAACACGTGCACACAAAATACATCGAAACGTGTGTAATAATCGGAAATGGTGTGCTATGACTTTTCTAAGAGATTTGCCGCGCGGTTTTCACGAAATCGTCAAAAAACGATTGAAAATTTCTCATAGACTTTAAAGGGAAATGCTCGGGAAATCGCTCAACATCGCTCAAAACGCCCCGTCTCTCGGGCCTTGCTGTATCGCCATACTTTAACGTAGAAACATACTTTGAAGTTTAAAACGAAGACAAGACTTTGGCGTTTTTTAGGCAGAACGGGCGTTCAGATATCAAGCACGCTTTCTCTCAAATCCCAGTTTACGTATCGTCGCGTTTTCAGGCCGTCTCAGATTTTCCAATGTGTGTGTATGTGGCGGAATGTTGAGGCCAGAGTGGAGGACAGAGTGGGGAGATTAAAAAAATCATCTTGGTTCTCTCTCTTTAACTTGCTCCCACACCAACAATTCTAGCTTATCATGGCCAATGTATAAATCAAAACCTAGGTATTCTTGTCTAGTTTCAGTTAATGTGCTTATGTATGCAATATGAATTACATTTTTCACTCAGCAACCTTTCAAATGACAAGAGTTCACAATCTTCCTCCATTCACGGCCATGTTAAACATCGTCCACATTTCTGAGCAGAACGCAGAGCGAAGCACTTTTTTACATCGCTGATACGCCCACATTTATAAGTTTATCTACATAAAGTTTATATCAATACGTTCACAAAGGCCTTCTGGTGCCCACGAGAACCTTATTTTATTGATAGCTAGTATCCCTTTGATGATATGATAATTTGTTTGAGAGCTTGTTCAGTATCTGAATAGCTGGTGAAAGCAGGTGCCAGGTGCAGTCGTTAACTGATTACAGATCAAAGAGATGACATCACAGAGATGAAAGGCTTCCTATTGGTCCTTAGTAACCAGGCAACCATACTCTGTATGTCTGTCTGTCAACATCTATCTGTCTCCCTCTCTCAGACACACACACAGACAGACACACACACGTCCTAACGTCTTAAATAGGTTTTTAAAAGATATATTGCTGAAGGTTTATTCTAATTAATGTACACTGTCTTGGTCAAAATTAATGAATACATTCATTTAAACTGAGGATGTGATGTGTCTGACCTGCAGTAGTCCTGCTGGCAGTAGATGTCCCCGTCCCTCCAGTAGAGCGACGGGTGTGTCTGCAGCTCGCAGCGGCACCGGCTGCAGCGCAGGCACGCGCCATGCCACACGCTGCCGGCAGCCAATAGGAAGAAGCGGTCGCACACCTGCTCGCCGCAGCCGGCACACGTCATTGGCTCCTGGACGGACACGGCGGTCGCAGTCTGAGACACATTTAGTTTAGATGTACAGTGGCTTGACAAGGTCCCCCCTGGCTAAAGTTCATTAAAAAGAGGAATAAAAAAACATCTTTTGGAAATTAATCTTTATGCCTTCATTAAAAAAATTAAGGAAAATCCAGCCTTTAAGGATACCAATTATCTTTGTGAATGAATAATGTATCATAAATACATAAATGTTCTTCCTTAAAATACATGGGGCATAAGTACACACCCCCCTATGTTAAAATACAGGGGGCATAAGTATACACCCCCTATGTTAAAATACAGGGGGC